>NW_017297060.1:674865-791364 GCF_001594075.2 Trachymyrmex cornetzi
AGACGGGCCTTTAGACTTGACTATTGCAATTTGCACATTGGATGCGACGACTCGACGAGTGATATCCAATAAAAGTTCTGGGGGTTGATTGTGTATCTTCAAATAAGGTGAAAATTACAGAAGTGAGCAAATTCACTAGAGTATTGATAATTTAATTGGTTAATACCTAGTAACATTTGCTCACTTTTGTAATTTTCACCTTCTTTCAAAATCCATAATCAAGCCCCAGATTTAAGCCGGCGGCACACGATGCTTGTTTTCCTACTGGATTGCTAGCTGGATTAGAAGCTTGCCAAACAGGAAAACAAGCATCGTGTGCCGCAGGCTTTATATTGTCACGTGCGAAAAGACAGAAATTTCATTGGTCGCATTCAGCGAATTTAACAACTAAGTACTCGCTGTTATTAATGTAATCTTTTAAATCATCTAATCAGAATTTTATAGCGTTTTCGGCCCGATCGGGTTTGCACCAATCTGGGTTGGATTAATCTTTCCTATTGGTTGACGTCACACGCTCTACCAATAGGACAGTCCAAAACGCCATTAATCCAACCCAGGTTGATGCAAACCCGGCCGGGCCGAAAACGCTATTAAGCCTTGTGTCCACGATGCTAGAAATCGGTCCAAGATCTCGGACAGAGAAAAAATTAACAAATCACATTTGAACAATTTGATCACATGACCATTGCAATTGGTCAATTCTTTCTTCATCCGAGTTCTCGGACCGATTTCTAGCATCGTGGACACAAGGCTTTAGATTTGGAAGAATACATCAATAGCTGCGTTCAGCAGAAAAAGTAGCTTTGCAACTGTTGTAAAATTCTTGGATATACCAGTTCAGAAAGTGTAACAATAAAAAACAGACCTAACAAGGGGTCTGTTCTTTTTAACTAAAGTTCTTGCGTGATTCTTTTTTTTCCATTTCTCTTCACGTTGGAGAGAAAAAGAAACATGATAAACCGTGCAAGAAGTTCGGCTAAAAAGAACAGGGTCAATTGCAAAGGTCAATTGCTTTTTCTGCTGAACGCAGCCAAATTCTACTGGATACCGTACGCAGTGTGAATTCAGCTTAATCGACTCCCTGTTCTTTTCAACGTATGTACAACTTTTTATGAACTTCGGAACGCTTCGGTGCTGCTACAGCAACGCCATCAAGCAAACTCAGCAAAGCTCGCATATAGACCGTTTAAATTCAAAAAGCTAACGGAATGCGTATGCGTTTACTTGGTTTACTGTGGCGTCGTTTCCTGAGGAAAGTGACGCGTGTGAATTTCTTTCGTGCAATAGGTTGACATTTTCTAGAGATTGAGGTATGTATGCGACGATGCACAAATTATAACAACGTATTGAGGCGTATTCCTAACTTGGATATTATTCTTTCTCGAAGAAAATAAAGAGATAGAAATAATGGCCGATCAACCAGAGTGGAAGCCTGTCGTGCAAAAAATAGTCAAGGAACTCGAACAGGCATTCGACGTGCTGCAGAAAACCTGGGAAGGCATTGGATGCACCAGGGATATGCGATCGACGTACTATGACCAAGCGCATAGTCATATAAAGGAATTGTTAAACGACATGGTCGCCGAGGCACAGTCAAAGCAGCAACTGTTGTTTGCTAACATACAGGATCTCCTCAAGCAAACAACGTCATTGTATGCAGAATTACAAATGGAGGTGATACCCAAAACGTATAATCACGTTCCTTTGTGCAAAGTTGAACAAATTCTTCAAACAGATTTACAAAATTTAGAGTGCATGAAAAAAGAGCGTATTGTAATCCTCAAGGAATTATTATCGAAGGAACAAGGAATTTGCAAGAAGCTCGGCTGCAAAGCATTAAACATAGTCGAGGATGTTGTACCTACGGAGCAAGATCTTGAGAGTTTTAAACTTTATCTACAAAAGCAAGAGACTGAGAAGACACATTTGGAGAATGTTTTTATGGATATACGTCGTTCTATAATCAAAATGATGAATGATTTGGAAATATCTCCATCTTCTCCATTTATAGAGTTAGTCTGCAACAATCCTGAGGAGTTTGTGCTGAGTACGAACAATATGACAAAACTGAAAGAGTACACGGATGAATTAAGTATGCAGATAGAAGATACAAAGTGCTACGTTGAAAAAATGAAGGAAGATTTATTGGCATTATGGAAATATCTCGACGAACCTGACGATGTTCGTCAATCATTCCTTGAAAGACATCCTGGGTACAATACTAATTCTGTAAATGCTCTTGCGGCAGAAATAAAGCGTTGTAAGGAAAAAAGAAAAGAAAATATTCTCAAATACGTCACACAGATCAGATATGAACTACAGAATTTATGGGACTTATGCAAATACTGTGAAGCAGAAAGAAACACATTTGCACCATTTTTTTCTAACACATTCACAGAGGATCTGTTGTCGTTGCATGAGTTAGAAGTGGAAAGACTGCGCAAATTTTATAACGATAATCGAACGATATTTGAGCTTCTAGAACAACGCGAAAATTTGATAACGAAAATTAAGGATTTGCTTCAGCGAGCAAACAATCCTGATCGCTATCACAATCGCGGGGGCCAATTGTTGACGGAAGAAAAAGAGCGCAATGCTATACAAAGGAAGTTACCCAAAATAGAAGCAGAATTGAGGAAATTGATCAAGAATTACGAGACTACTAATAATCAGATGTTTACTATTTATGGCACATCGTTGGAAAATGTTTTAGCAGAGAGTTGGGAAAGTGTCACTCTCGAGAGGGAGTCGAAGAAGAAGGCAAGGAAAGAGGCAAAAGATAAATCAATTAAGAAATCGCCTTTAAATAGTTCTAAGCGAACGCCAGGTATGTTGAGCATTCACAGAGGGCCAGCACTAGGGTTATCGAAACGCAAACTGTTCAGCCCATCTCCCAATTCATCGTTAAAACGTAGAAATAAAAACAATGACAAGAATAAGCCTACTATCACTGTATCCAAGATCAGAAGGAGCGGAAGACTTCCAAAGATTGGTCAGAAATCAGGCAGATCTTCCAAAGGTGGACAAAAAAGAAAGGACTCACAGTCACCTATTAATAGCATCATAGATACGACATATAATCAGTTTCAGGGCCATATGACGGACAGAGAGGAATTGCACAGCTCAATGTTGCCAGAACAGATACTAAGGAGTACTAATAGACTCAATATCAACAAGACGCCAGTACGAACGCCTATGAAACCATTGAGGAAACATCTTTCTGCCACAACAACATCATCTTACACTCCTCTCTCTGCACGCAAAACACCACACAGCCCCAGAGTCATTAACACACCGAAACTAGCGACGGCCCCGAGTAACTTGCCTTTCATCTTTTAAACGAGATTGAAATAATGTATATATTTTTTTATATTATGACATAATAAAGCAAAACTACATTGTTTAATGGCCTATACCGAGCAATAATAAGTAGTAATTAACATACATTCAGTTTATTGTCATAACCGTATAATAATAAAATTGTGATTTCGTTGAGGATGAATACAACTGAAATGTTCGGGAGTTTGTAATGATATAACTTAATATGAATTATATTATATAAAATACATAAAACTAGTTGAAAATTTATGCACATTTATTGAACTGTTACTTTCAAACCCTTTTGGAATATTTTAATTTTCGGTATTTTAAGAGTCCTTTAATAATTATATATATGTAAGTAAAAAATGTATTGACTTAGAGTTCTATTCTGTAATTTTTAACGACTGCAACGATATCGTTTCAGTGTCATTGCGCAGATTTTGTATACAGTAAAAAAGCTGCACAACGACAATTTAATGATCGTTAGAGTCGTTAAGAGTTACAGAATAGATCCCTTAGTCTTCCTCACTTTGTAATATTTATATCAATTTATTCACATAAACAAGTCATGAAAATTAATACAATTTGTGGACAATTTTTAAATGTATGATTTATACCTATCTCTGAAATGTGTATGGTCATTTTTCTTACAAAGGTCATGTTAGCATTGATAGACAGTACTTGGAAAAAGATAGAACGTTGGTGAGAGTTTTACTTGTTAAGTAAAAAATTAAATAAGTAAGTTAAAAAGTCTATTGTATGAGTATAATAATAAATTGAATGTATATTAATTACTACTTGTTATTGCTCATTATATGTTATAATATGTTATTAAACAATATAATTTTGCTTGTAGGCATCTCATGAGCCTGTTTACTTTGTAGATTAATAACATAGTAAACTTTGTCGCTTGTGAGAATGATCTGACAAATTTTTACGAAATTCGTTTTTCCAATCGTGCTAAAGATTCGAATCTCAAATTTTATCATATGTAAAATACAGTACAAATAGGAATTGATATATGTTACTGCTTGGTGATATTGGAATGCAAAAATCTATTAAATTGCTTCCAACATAGTTGAAAGTACAGTAGATTAGTTTAAGTTAATAAACGACTCGTTAAAAGGAAAAAAAAAGAGCATTGTTTATAAAAAATAACTTTCCTTTCACCGAACAGAAGTGTAGTTCGATGCAATTTTTATTCGCAGCTGTAGTATATTAAGTAGATCGTAGGTTTTATTATTGTCGCACATATCTACGTTTTATTAATAAGTCTGTGTTGTACAAATATTTCTTTATAATTTAGAAAAAACATATAACATAAACTATTTGAACGATAGGGGAAAAGATTGCTAATGAAGACTTAAACCATGAGTGGAAACATTTAAAGTCAAGGTTTATATTTTTAATGTTAAGAAGAATTGCGCTAATTGATAACCAGCGTTGACTCCTACTGCCTGTACTTTATGTTATATGTTTTTTCTAAATTGTTTTAATTTAAGGAGTCTATAAAAAAACTTATGTTTTTTGTTAATTCGTAATTTTTCATTTCTTAATAAATTTTAAAATACTTGTAAGTGCGAATCATGTTTTTGTAACGTATGGAAAAGACTTGATAAGATCTTTGCACATTTGTAACGTAAATACTCTTATGATGTACGTAAACTTAATTCCTAATATAACTTTCGAAATGTATTAAACAATTATATTTTTAAGAGGATTATTTAAAAAATGTATTTCATTAAACTGTAAAAATTTCGTCTCTTAACAAAACTTGTGTTATTACTTGCCGCAGTAACATTAGAATGAACAATTAACTAAAATTAATTATAGTCAATACATATCTAACAATTTTTGAACTATAAAAATTTTGAATTGTTAAATTAATATGTATTTTTTCACTAAAAAAAAAGAACAATAAAAATACGTAAAAATTAATTAAAACTATTCAAGTATGATATTTAATTAAAACAGTAAATTTATATTTTCATAAACAATCATTTAAGATACATAAGATTAGATTAGATTAGTCACGTTTTCATATGACATTGACAAATTGCAATTGAAAGATGTCTGTGGTGCACTTTAGAATCTATAACCAGTGTAAAAGGGTTTGGGTGCATGGGCCCTTGTTTAAGAGATATTTGCGTGTGGAGTTGGGCAATCGACTTGCTGCGCGGTAAGTACTGTGAATAAATAGGAGTAAGTTTGGATCTACAATAGGTGTTTTAAGCTTTAATTCGTAAGAAATGGACCAACTATAGTCAAATGCGAGGAGAATATTTGATCGTGATTCGTCCATTCCTTATGGCTTAAGGCTTAAAAATCTATTGTAAATCCGGGGTAAAGCAAGAAGCGCGGTAACCGAGGAGTCTAAGGCTTTTACATCTGACGAAGAAAGTTTGAGACCACGCATCAATTTGTTTTATTTAATCAAAAAACATCATTCTGTATATTTATTTATAAAATTCGGACATTGCCGTACAATGTTGTAAATGAAAATTAATATAAAAACATTGGAAACACAGATGAGTTGTATATCGAACATTTAATAAAATAATATTTCTTTTTATATTTATTTTTTTATTCATTATTATTATTATTGTAAAATTCGGACATTGCTGTACAATGTCATGGGTGAAAATTAATGTACAAGCATTGAAAACATTTGTTTGATTTCACGTTTGATATATGTTTAAAGCGAGAAAGAGAGTTTTAGAACAGCTAGTGCAGGAACAGAAAACAGACCACGTATTTCGCATTTTGTACCATCTAGATCCACTTCACGTTCCAATTTCCAAATGCTTTGGTATTCTTTGATTGGTCATTTCATAAAGTCCTTTCTCCTGATTGGTCAACGAAGCATTTGCAACGTAAGTGGATCGCTTCCTATGTTAGGTTAGGTTCAATTAACTTTCTCGACATTTTGCTGGTTTTCGTGTCTAGTCTTTTATCATCGCTCTTTTAGAAATATAAGCGGAAATACGAGACGGTTACTTTATTAACATTTACTATTCCTTCACATACGACAGAAGAACGTTAACACCTGGGAATAGTAACGGAAGGTTCGAAAAATGGGCGATATAAAATCCTTCTTCCACCAGTGGTGTGCGAAGAATGGCAAAGAACCGCAATTTGATGTTAGACCGACAGGTAAGTATATCTGTCGATTTTATTTCGTTCAAATTAGTCGAAATGGATTATATGGATTATTTACGTTTCGCAGGACCGAAGCATAGGCAACGTTTCCTCTGCGAACTACGAATACCTGGCTTCGACTATGTCGGTGCAGGAAATTCGACTAACAAGAAGGACGCGCAAGGAAATGCTGCGAGAGATTATGTCAACTATTTAGTACGTACAAATCGCGTGAATTCAAGCGATGTACCTAAAGATGCTGGGATACCGACGATGACACCGGATGCTATTAAGAACGAAGGTGTTTCCACACCAATAAAATCAGTGTTTCAAGGAGGCATGGGACCGAATGACATTGGTCAAGCATATAGGCCGTACAATGAACGTGGCCAAAGTAATTATACGTACATGGATAGGCTGGCTGATCAAAAGAAAGTGGAAGATGCTGAGGACGTTGACGTGAACTCTGGGATACACGGGAACTGGACGATAGAAAATGCCAAGTCCAAGCTACATCAGTTTATGCAAACTAACAAAATTAATGCAGATTACAAATATACTCCGGTCGGTCCGGATCATACGAGGTATGGAGTCTTGCAAATGGACTTTTTCTAGAACATTGGAATGGCATTGCAATGCAGTGCATAGTTCAATTTATATGTTTTATTGTTATGAACAATTGCTTGCTGATTGTTGTACCATTTGAGATTTAACAAGGCCATTTTGGAGTATATTGCTCACTTACATCTAAAGCTGGTGCAAGAGAGTCGACGATGACTCTCTTCTGCACAAATGATAAATGCGTTAAACCAAAACTTTTATTAAAATGATTTAATAATGGTTTTGGTGCAACTACATAAAGAAACTTTCTTCAATGTACTCCAATGTGGTCATCTGTGACATCTTCAAATGGTGAGTCATTATACATTGTAATTAATTGAGGGAATGATTGAAACAAAAAGTTTACCTTTGATATAGATGTTTATCACAAAAAATAAATTTAATTATTTTACATGCCACTATTTTGACAAATTTTATAAGAAATTATTGAAAATAAAATAACTTATATTGATTTTTCAATAAGTAAAATTAATATACAAAAATCATTTTTTAATTTATATTAATAATGTTCTCAATGTACAGTAAATATCTTATTTAGTTATTTAAAATATTTTTGTACATTCAAATTGTGTTGATTATGTATGTTTCTTTCACATTGTTCCCTTAATTATTAATTGTATTAATAATGTATAATATATTTTATAATATCTATAACAGAAATTATTTTTCACAGGAGTTTTATGGCAGAAATGTCACTTTATATTAAACAACTTGGACGAAGTATGTTTATTTCTATTATATTTATTTAAATACATTTAACCATATTACATAAGAATGTAATAATTCTCTTAATATTTTAATACTTCAGCTATAACTGGCCGTGAAACTGGATCAAACAAACAAACAGCGTCAAAAAGCTGTGCTTTATCTATTGTTCGCCAACTATATCATCTAGGTGTAATTGAAGCATTTAGTGGTACATTAAAAAAGAATAAGGATACTGAACAGATGAGACCTTATCCTGTCAAAATTTCACCGGAACTGGAGAGTCAGATTCACGACGTTTTAACGAGTTTAGATATAAAACCAATTGATATTAAACAGGTATTAATTATATTGATTATCCTTATTTTACACACACACACACACACACACACACACACACACACACACACACATCTGTAGAAATGTATCAAAATATCTAATTAGATTTATAATAAAATATAAAATATTCAAAATCTAGTCATCGGTTGCAACAGAAGATGATAATACAACTACATCGAAAGACGAAAAAGATACATCAACTACTGGTGTATCTTTGCTAACGAATCAAGTTTTGGACGATTTCATATCTTCCGTACCGCAACCTGCCGGTGTCGTAAGCTGGTCACCACCTCAGCCAAATTGGAACCCATGGACTGGATGTAATATAGATGAGGGACCGCTGGCAACAACATCTCTGGATCAGTTGTCAGAAGATTTAATGAACGAACAGCGAGAAAAACTGCAGCAGGACTCCAATTTGCAGGCAAGCACCAAAGAAAGATCAACTCTGCCCGTTTTCAACAAAAAAAGCGAGATCATGAATGCAATTAACGAAAATCCAATCATTATCATACGTGGAAATACGGGATGTGGTAAGACAACGCAGGTTTGCCAGTTCATTCTGGACGATTATATCGCATCCGGTCAAGGTGCATATTGCAGTATAGTTGTCACTCAACCCAGAAGAATCTCCGCTGTATCCGTGGCTGACCGAGTCGCCGCCGAAAGATGCGAGGCTTTGGGACAATCAGTTGGATATTCCGTGAGGTTTGAGTCGTACTTACCGAGACCCTATGCCAGTATAATGTTTTGCACTATTGGTGTACTCTTGAGAAAGCTAGAGGGTGGCCTTAGAGGCGTATCGCACGTTATAGTTGATGAGATCCATGAGCGAGATGTCAATTCAGATTTCATTATGGTGGTGCTCAGAGATATGATCCATCTCTATCCCGATCTCAGAATCATCCTTATGTCTGCTACAATTGATACAACATTGTTCAGCGAGTATTTTAACAAGTGTCCTGTGGTGGAGATTCCTGGCAGAGCGTATCCCGTTCAGCAATATTTCTTGGAGGACTGTATACAGCTGACGAATTTTTTTCCACCTACAAATTCCGGGAAACGTAAATCTAAGGAATCAGACGATTTGCCAATACCGGACGCAGAACCAGAAGAAAATCTGAATAAAGTCATCGGCAATAATTATTCTGTTGAAACAAAGAACGCTATGGGACAGCTGACGGAGAAAGAGATAAGCTTTGAGTTAATAGAAGCGCTACTTATGTATGTTAAAAGACAGGATATTCCAGGTGCTGTGCTGATTTTCCTCCCTGGATGGAATTTGATATTCGCGTTGATGAAACACCTTCAGCAACACTCTCTCTTTGGCGGATCGTCTTATCTCATTATCCCACTACACTCGCAATTACCGAGAGAAGATCAGCGTAAAGTTTTTGATCCTGTCCCGTCATTTGTAACGAAGATTATTTTGTCCACAAATATTGCAGAAACTTCAATCACGATCAACGATGTCGTCTACGTTATAGATTCTTGCAAGGCCAAAATGAAGTTATTCACTTCGCACAATAATATGACTAATTACGCAACTGTTTGGGCCAGTAAAACGAATCTCGAACAACGCAAGGGTAGAGCGGGTCGTGTTAGGCCTGGCTTCTGTTTCCATCTATGCTCAAAAGCCCGATTCAATAAGATGGACGAACACATGACACCAGAAATGTTCAGGACGCCTCTGCACGAATTGGCGTTGAGTATCAAGCTATTAAGATTAGGCAATATCGGTCAATTCTTATCGAAGGCAATTGAGCCGCCTCCCATTGATGCCGTGATTGAAGCGGAAGTTGTATTAAGAGGTATGCCTTTTATCTTTTTCTTTTCCTATAATCAATTGATTTCTAAGACTTTGTATTTTTATGCACGCAGAAATGAAGTGCTTGGATAAAAACGATGAATTAACGCCTCTTGGCAAGATTTTGGCGCGTTTACCTATAGAACCGCGGTTGGGAAAAATGATGATCCTAGGATGTATGTTTCGTGTGGGCGACGCGCTCTCGACGATGGCCGCAAATAGTACCACTTTCCCTGAGGTATACAACATGGGTCCAGATGTGAAAAGGCTGACTGCTCAGCAAAAGTGGTTTGCCGGTGCTAGATTTAGTGACCATGTCGCAATGTTTCATGCTTTTCAAGCATGGGAAGAAGCGAGAACAGGTGGCGAATGGGCAGAACAGACGTTCTGTGATTCAAAGAGCCTGAGTCTACCAACTTTACGAATTACCTGGGAAGCTAAGGTCGGTAGAATTGCGATGTGGCTAGCATATATCCTTATATACTCGTGATAATGACTTATTATTCCATATATGCAGAATCAACTACAAGCGCTATTGCAAAGCGCTGGTTTTCCCGAGGAGACTCTGTGTCCCATGCCACTAAATTATCAAGCGGGTGCGGATCCGCGTCTCGACACCATCACTGCGCTGTTGTGCATGGGTCTGTACCCCAATGTGTGCTATCATAAGGAGAAGCGGAAAGTTCTCACCACAGAATCCAAGGCTGCGCTGATTCATAAGACATCGGTGAATTGCAGCAACTTCGAACAAAACTTTCCATTCCCGTTTTTCGTGTTTGGTGAAAAGGTATTTAGACAGCACAATATCCAAAATTGAGATATAAGATATTTTATGTTTTAATTTTGGATATGCGTGCTGTGTGGATAATATGAACATTTCTTTCTCTCTCACACGCTTCGATAACTCTCCATCTTGTTTTATTAGATTCGCACGAGAGCTGTATCTTGCAAGCAAATGACTATGGTGTCGCCTATACATCTCTTACTGTTTGGGTCACGAAAAGTAGAATACGTGGATGGCGTGATTAAACTGGACAACTGGATCAACTTGGATATGGATCCGCAACATGCAGCAGCTATCGTTGCTCTGAGACCAGCTTTAGAAAGTCTTGTAGTTAGAGCATCCAAGGATCCAGAAACGATTCTAGAATTGAGTCCGACTGAAGAAAAGGTATAAATCAAACTTGAAATTTTAATTTGTACATGTATGTATATATTGTATATCAAATTAACATAAAAGATTTGTCATTCTTCTATTAAATTTTGTATTGAAACTTCTGGCCATTACTAATCTCAGATTATAATGTCGGAAACGAAAAAATACATAATAAACATTTTTGCAAAAAATATATTAAAATATAAATATTTTATGACTAGGAGTCTTCGGTAAGATCCAGAGTTCTTAAAAGATTGGAAAAATTTTTGAATAAACAAAAAATATTTTTTAATGGAATAAAATATAAAATTAATTAAATAAAAAAAAATTTTGTATTGAAACCATTAACTAGAATTTTGTTTTAATTTTGCTGCTATTTTTATATAGAACTTTATTTTACAAAAATGAGATCTTTTGTGCATTAATTTCATATCTCTTTTATTAAACTTAAAAAAAATAGTTTTCTTCTTCTGTCTCTTCTTTTCTCAATCTTTTTCCGCGATATTTGGTAAACGACAATATCTTGGATTACGTTTCAAAAACGTATATTATATCAAGTAAAATTTTCTTTGGAGAGGACGTTTTGGAATGTTCGACGCTATTGATAATTTTTTTTTTTCCTTTCAGATATTGAGCGTGATTAAGGCATTATGCAGCATGAATGCTTGTCGTCACGAATTGGAGCCGATAACCGGTGGTGGTTTTCAATCAGCGCGACCCCCCAGGGGACATGTAACTGGCTTTCGCGGCAACTTTAACACTCCTCCAAAATTGATGCGGGGAGGTGCAGGTTACCGCGGTCCAGTCTCAAATAATGAGTCTTACGGTGGGAATAGTAGCGGCTTTAATGATAACCACAGCGGTGGTTACAACAGAGGAAGTTACAACAGGGGATATACCATGGGCAATTCACGCGGTCGAGGTGGAAACTGGAATAATAATGGCAATCGCGGACGTTACTTTAATTAACATTTTATTTACGATAACTGTAATTACAGTATGCTGTTGCTTCAGAATGCAGTTCAGGATTTATAATTCTAGACATTGATCTGAAGTCTTGATATGAAAGTATCTTAGTGTATTGCCTTCTTTTTTTAACTTTGATTGACAAAGGTGATACTTTAAGTTACTGTTCAGAATTAGAAATCAGCACTATATTAGATTGAATTATTTAATTGCATGGGTGGTTCAATTTTTATCTGGAATTTTTTATTTCTCCAAGAAACGGTGGAGTGCCGAATTCCCGTCTCGTAACAATTAGGAAATTCCGTTTGGTATAGAATGGAAGCGAGACATATTGTAATTATAAAATAATAGCGGCAATATAGAATGAGTTGAATGTGTTGGCTCGAACAATGCTATCATAAAAGTTCGACTGAAAAAGAGATTAAAGCTGGATTTTCATCTGACGCTAGACGCTCATTTTCAGCGTCAAAACAGGTCACGTGATCAAAATTGATGCTTGGTATTCGTCAATTTTGATCACGTGACCTGTTTTGACGCTGAAAATGAGCGTCTAGCGTCAAATAAAAATCCAGCCTTAGCCTTCAAAAATTTTACAATGTTGCAAGTTCAACATATTTTCACTAAACACTCAAATGTATGTGTATGCAGAAGTTGATGGTTCCAATCAGGTTAAAGACATCTATCTTGCAGGCAATAGCATTTTTGTCAAAATGAAAAGTATCGTCATGTGAAGAGAAAATACTTGAAGAAAGAAACCTAAATTGAACAATACAATTTCGTCACTATTACCATAATTCTAGACAGAAGTTGAGTCCCTCATGTATCGTAGGTTTAGGTTGGATATTATATTGACATATTATATAATAGTATATATACTACAAAGATGCAACCGAATTATTGAACCGAACTTAAAGACGAGCTGCGAGTTAAACTTCATGAGCGTCACAAACATTTCCGCGATCTATACTCTAGTTTCTATTGTTTTTTTTTTAATTCTTGGCACCTATTTTTCGAAGCAAATCCTAAGAGATTAATAGTCAGTTCACGTTTTCTAGGATGTATGGAAACGTGATATTTCTTTGTAGAATCCCAAAATCTACTCGTAGTAAACACTTATATCCTCGTTTATGCGAGGAGCTTGCATTCTTCTTCTTCTTGTTATTGGCCTCGCAGCCTACGCAGGCTGATACTGGACCATTGAGGTCTACGTAAATTGAATCGAATCGTAATTGGGAGTGCGATGCACCGGCCACCTCGAACCGGGCGAGTAAAATAAAGGATGATGCAATCAAAATGGTGGGGCGCCCCTTCAAACACTGGACGTCTGCAGCTACGACGCTTCCACGCCGCACGGCCGCACGCCAAGACGGATAAAGGGACTATCGAAATTGAATACGACGGCACAGTCCAAGCCGGCAACGCTTTTCAAAAATATAGTCGAGGTGACGCAACACCCGAGACGAGAGGGAACACGTCCACCTCGGTTGAGTGGTTCTTCGGAACTTTAGGAGCTTGCATTGACTCTGTAAGCATCGCACTGAAGAAAATAAGATTGAGTTAATCGAGGAACCTTTATCCCTCGGAGGCACAGGATCTTGGTCCAAATTTCAAATTCATGAAGTTATGATCCTATATATTGGGTCGGAAGTCCAAACAGGGGAATCTCAAGAAGAAAAAGTAAACACTTGTGTAGACTTCTGTGTTAGGGCGGGTGTGAAATGAACTCTTTTCGCCCGCTACTTAGATCAGCAGTATAACAGTGATTTCAATTGTGGATGCTTCCATTTAGTGACACAAGTATCTTTCTATCTTTCTTGGTATTCAAGCATCCTGTGTATTTTACGTGGTAAAGCTTTATGTTCACAGTGCTCTAGCTCTGAAATCAGACTGAAATCTCAAATAGAGAAAGAATTAACAAATTCCATTAGAACAATTTAGTCATGTGATTATTGCGACTAATAACTTACTTTATCTAAGATTTTAGATCAATTTCTAGCATTATGGCTTCAAATATACATGTGATACTCAAGAGTTTTAGCACGAAGCTCGTCTTTAGATTTGATTCGAGGTTTGGTTCGATAAGCAGGACGCATCTAAATATTATTCTATACTAGTATAATAGTTATATATACCGTAACTGCTATGATAATATATACTATTATATAATAGTATAATGCGATGACATTGTATTGAACATGTAATACAGTATAGAATCACAGTGTAATTCGTTTTCATATAATACTTGGTTTTTTCTCTCAACTTTTATCATATGATACTCTCATCATACGAAAACATCTTTGTCTCTTCATATTTTCTGTTGTAGAGGAAGAAGGTAAAATATGTTCTGCAAGCTCTTGCAATATTCTTTAAATTATTATTGTATACGATATGGTGATAAATAAATTGCTATGAACTCATCGAACTCTTTTGTTTAGAATGCTTTCAAGTAGTATTAGATCAATAAAAAATCATTCCTGTTTTTTTTAATTCGCTCGTACATCTTCGTGGCAAAAAAAAGATTTTTAATCGATAGAGATCTCTCGCTATCAGTGCGACGGCGTGATCGGTCGGCCGATCGTGGTTGTGCCCAGTTGCGCCACGTAGATTCATATCCATTCGTGTCAGTCAATGATAAAACGCGCTATCAACCGTCTGTCCGAGCGCGATGGTTGCCGTCGAATGACGCCACGGCCACCTAACGGAAGTGAACCGAGAGTAGGCGAAGGCAACGTCGTCGCTGATCGTCGCGGACGGGGATGTCGGGCATCTATTTCCGAACACGTTGCAATCGGGGTCGAAGGGGACAGCAAATCGCTGGATGGCAAGAAACAACTAGAAGAATTCGCGGGGTATAAAGACTGGTTCCAACTAATTCTGTCCTAGTGTCCTGTCGTCGTCGTTTGACAGTTGTGCTCCAAATTTTGTGTTGATTTATTACGCGGAAAGAAAGAGAGAGAGAGACAGAGACAGTGAGTTGGCCGTTCATCGTGTCGTGCGACTGTCACGCCGAATGTTCGCGAAGGACTCGAAGAGAAGAATAGAAGGAAGAAAAAAAAGCGTAATCTCCCACGGCGGTGGTTGCGAGACGTCACGCGCGACCGTCAGCGATCGGATCCCGTACGTGCGCGCGTGCGGCTCGTGAGTGGCGCACGAGGTGGACAAGGTGAGTCCACGACTGGTCGACGACGAGAGACGGGGAGAGACGCCGTGACAGGAAAGAGAAAAGAGAACGGCGACGCGCAGATAATGCGATGAGACACCGCGCCGACCGCTCGTCGAGTCGCCGTTCGCTGATCCTCGCGCAGCGAAACGACACGAGGCTGCTCTCGCGCGACATCCCGGACGGAGTCGCACACAGGAGGTTATAAGCGGAGTTATGCGCCTGACGTTCGGCCCGCCGACGAACGTCGATCGCGGTGAACCGCTACCGAGCTGTTTTTCCGGCCTTTCGCAGGTCCGGCGAATGGACGACGACGCGCCGACCAACGCGCTTGATGGTCCACGTTCGGAGACGCGCACCCCTTTGCGCCCTTTAACGCCTTCGACGACGTCCCGTGGCCCAGGATCCGTTTAACTGGCTGTGAAAAGTGCAACGTAACTGTATCGAGTCCAAAGAGTTGAGTAGTGCAATTAATCATTCTTCTATATCGTGTTGTTTTGCCAGATGCTACGAGGTGTCTTCAGATATAGAAATGATATTTCCTTAGGAAGCAAAATGTTAGCAACATACCAGCTATTTGCTAGCAGACTTGAACAGAATATTGTAGTAGATTGATGTCAACTATGTCTGCATTAAACTCGTGTTTTTCTAACGTCTGTCAGCAAATTGCCAGCAGAAACCAAACAGAATTCTGTTGTTCTGTAATCATTTAAATTAAATTATTATATTTAAATGGAATTATGGAATGACATGATTCTGTTTGGTTTCCATTGGAAATTTGCTGTCAGATTGTAGCAGATTGGTAAAACATAAGCTTAATATAGCTGTCAACTTGCTGTAATATTCTATTTGAATCTGCAGGCAAATTACTGAGATATACTTCCAGATAGCTAAATCTGTCGAAAACAGATTTTGCAAAGTATTCACTACAAATTTTGTCAATGTCAGCAGAAATCTAACAAAAGAGTGTAATGACAGATTGATCGTAGAAATCAAGCAGAATTTGTCATCCCGTAATTATTTAAATGATATGTTTCATTTGAATAATTACAAATTACATGACTCTGCTTTACCCAGATTTCAACAGAATATTGGAGTCAACTGCAATCATATTCAACTCATGTTTTAGCAAAGTTTACCGACATAATCTAACAGTAAACTGTCAGCAGAAATCTCATTCAAACAAAATCTCATTCCCTAGCTATGAAATATATATCATCTCATGACTATGAAATGGCCCATGTTGCTTCTGTATTCAGTCTGTTATCATATTTTATTAATAAATTTTGTTAAATTTTTCCTGATATTTTGTTTACTTAACAAAATTTATGGCAGATACTTTGTAAAACTTCAACAAATTGACTAAACTATTATCACATTTTGAATATATTCATAAAGTACTTGGAACAATTAGATACTGCTAATGTGTCGGTAATAGAACTCTATGGAAATAGAACATGTTATTACTGAATCTTGCTAATATACGTAGAACTGAGCTAACAATAATGAATTTGCTCTTTTAATCTATTGCAAATTGTTGTATAATACTATATTTTTCTGTATTACTACTACAGGTATATAGATAAATAGATAGATATACAAAACACTGGTCAAAATGGATCAAGAAACGGTCTACGGCACGCATGAGGATAGCCATGTTGTCATGTCAGAGAAAGTGCAGTCTTTGGCAGGCAGCATCTATCAAGAGTTCGAAAAGATGATAGCGAGATACGATGAGGATGTAGTGAAAGACTTGATGCCTCTGCTAGTCAATGTGTTAGAATGTTTGGATATATCATATACCGAGAATCAAGAACGTGAAGTTGAACTAGAGCTATTAAGAGAAGATAATGAACAGCTTGTCACGCAGTACGAAAGGGAGAAGCAATTGAGAAAAGCATCAGATCAGGTAATTACTTTTTTTTAAATAAGTTACCTTAAAAATTTTTGATATATGAATAATACATTTATATTGTAATATAATTTGAATATGTTTATATCAGAAACTTCTCGAACTGGAAGATGTTTCCGAGGATGAGAGAAAGGAACTTCTGTCGAAAATTGATAGCTTGGAATCTATCGTAAGAATGCTGGAACTGAAGACTAAGAATTCTCATGATCACGGTACAAATGCCATTGACGTTTCCAGTCTACCTGTTCACAGTTCTTCCCTTTACAGTAGAGTAGAAGATTTTGTTTTTTGCATTTTATGTTATTTATATTCATTCTTGTATATCACTCTCTTGTAGTGAGAGAGGAACATAGGTTTACTATGCATTTTTTATTGTCCTTTGTTCATTAATTATTTTTTCAGTCATTCTCATATTTCATATATGATTTTATTCAGGATGCTGTTATAAAGATTTATCATCTGACACTTTGTAATAGATATGTATAATCATATATTTTTTTTACGTTGTTCTAATGTTTGTTATTTAAATCATTAAACTGATTTCTTGCTTGTGTTAAATATCATATGTTTACTACCCGAACATGTGAAGCTTGTTCTATAATGTCTAGTCCATGTCCAAAATTGCTTCGTATATACAGATTACGTTTACCATTAATAAACATTTATATATTTTTTTAGTTGGTCGGCTCGAGGAGAAGGAAGCTGAATTGAAACGCGAGTATTCCCGACTGCACGATAGATATACGGAATTATTCAAGACCCATGTCGATTATATGGAGAGGACCAAAATGTTGGTTGGTAGTACAGAAAGATTAGAGAGTGTATCTACCAGCCGTGCACCATCGCGGTTACCTTCCCTTGGACTTGCTCATATGTCACGTAGTTCCGGGCCGCTTAGTTATGGCTTTCAGAGTTTGGAGGCTAGTATAAATGCCGAAGATGTTCAAGAGGATATTGTACCAAATGTCGTTAACTTGAGAACCGAAATGTTGGATAGTAGCAGCGAGGCTGCTATCGAAACATCCGACAAAAGCCAATTAACTGATCAACCAGTACAAGAGAATAAGACTACAGCTATATCTAGACGTACGTTGCATATTTAATAATAAATCTTGTAAATTCCTATTTGAAATATGAGATTTTAAGTTAGGAATATATTTTTACAGACGAAAGTCCAGAAACGGAAGTCCCGCCAACTTTAATAACGCCAACGACGCCGACCGCAAATATAGAGAAGTTAGCGACTACGCCAAGTGGTAGAAGTAGGACTGAAAGAGAACAACGAAGTGGTAATACGTTGTATCAAGAATTAAGTTTTCAAGATGCTGATGCGCTGGGCGAAATGGACGAGGGCGCAGATATTACCGGTAATATATTTACGGGAATATGTTAAAGCTTGATTTTTCTTTGGAAAACTAAATTGGTATATTTATATTTTTAGGAAGTTTGGTACATCCTGGAGAATATGCTTCGTCAGGTATGTTTGATATAAATTCACAATTTTTGCGATATGTACATATATTCATTCATGTCATATTCGTTCATATTTTCATCTATCTTTTGAATTAACAATTTTTTTAACTTATATTATCTTTGTATTGTATTTCATTGTTTGTCATCCTATGCTGGCTCGCGTCGTATTTCCAACATGCGATGCATGACACTAACTTACCATCAAATGCAGTCAATGACAACTTCTTCGGTAAGATATATGCTATTAATAATATCTTTTCGTATGATATACACAATGTGTATATATATTTTTAAAATAATTAACATCAGATCTATTAATGGTACAGTCATTCTTGACATGCTTTCCATATAACATTATTTATGAATAAAAATCAGAACTTCTAATTACAATAGACACAGTACTTCTTATTTCTCTTAATTAACTGCTATGCATGTAACATAGTAAAAAAATAGAGATTAAATATCAAATTTATTAATCTTAATATAAATCTTAACAAACGATATTCAAGTATAATGTATTTTGGTTTATAGAAGAAAAGTTGTATAACTATCTTGTTATATTTTAATCTATTTTTTTACAGGCATGGGGAAAGAAGTAGAAAACCTTATTATGGAGAACAATGAATTGCTAGCTACAAAGTAAGTTTTTCATTTTATTAATAAAGTACAAGAAGATCGGGAAAGTTATTTTCTAAAAATAACTATAATTACAGTTTATTTCTCAATCCTGAAAAAGTAATATCTTTATTATGTACTATAGTCTAACATTATATATTTTCTTATAGAAATGCACTTAACGTTGTCAAGGATGATCTAATTGTTAAAGTGGATGAATTAACGAGGTAGATCATTACTAAATTCTTTTTTATTACAGCACCGATATAACTTTTAGATATTATTAGAAACTCTAACATTCTAGTGAGCAAGAAATATTACGAGAAGAGGTTCGAGGTTTACAGCAGGCGCGTGAGCGATTGCGGCAACGAATTGCCGCCTTAGAGGAAGAATTGAAGAAGGTTAAGGAAGAAGCAGAAGCGGCAGCTAAAGCGACGAAGAGCGATGACGAAGAGGATGTACCTCTGTCTCAAAGGAAGCGATTTACACGCGTGGAGATGGCAAGAGTGCTCATGGAACGAAATCAATATAAGGAACGGTTTATGGAACTCCAAGAGGCTGTCAGGTGGACAGAAATGATTAGAGCCAGCAAGACCGATCCTTCCAGCATCTCGGGTGGGAAAGGTTCAGTGTGGAAGTTGTATGTATCAACACATATCCATCAAACGAAAACAAAGAGGAAATTAACTGGAAGAGGATTAATCTGTTCGTTTTTGTTTCAGTTTTAGCAACCTTTTCACAGGCCCGGCGGATCGAGGGACGTTAGTGCGTTCCACACACACATTACCGCACGTGCGGTACAGTGCACCGGCGAATCAAGTCGTCCCTGCACCACCCCTGGACGCCATGCGTAGACGTACGTTGAAAAGTCGTCAAGACTTTCTCGACCAAGGAGACACCATGTGAGAAATCAATCAAATTTTACTACATGCACGTAGATATGTTACGTCGACTTGACACATCGAATCCCGCCTAATTTTAATTTATTAGTTAGATCTTATTTTCATTTTCTTTGTCATTTTATACTTTCTTTCTATCTGATCATTATTTAACAAGCCTGAGTTCATTTTGTTCCAAGGAGAATATTTCTCGCGAATACATAGGTAATGTTATATACAGGCTGCAATTCAACGCGCAAGTGTAATCTTCTTTATTATCAAAATCATAACGATGAACAGGAATGAGGTAATGTTATTTTATTCACGTGGGGCTGAATTACAGAAAAGAAATTTAGTATGACTTTCTCAATTCATCATCTTTGCAGAATCTTCTTTGGTCAGTTGGGATCCATAATCTTTTGTCACGATTCACGATATTAGTCTCAATTGCGCTAAAAGACGTGAGTCTTTTCTGAATAATTTTAGCCTGTTTCCTACCGAGTTTGGGAGCATTGATGTATATGTATTAACAAGTTTTCGCTTTATTCTGTAATCTTTTTGGGTTTTCGAAAAGTCTATCTAAAGATGAAACTTTTATTGGATCTGAATATATATTATCAAAATGATAAGTAATGTATAGTTTTATAACATAACAAGATTATTCTTCTTTCCTTTTTTTATTTTAATAACTATATTTGAATCCTATTTTTAAATTCCTTTATCAAACCACCCATTAATCAAGTTTTACTAGGAAGTTTTAGCCTGGTTTGTATATTATGATGATGTATATATTGCTCATAAAAGTGCAAAAATTGCACTAATTAAACCATTAGATAGATCAATTTTTCACAGTAATATGTTCGAACAAAAAGATATACATAATTTTGTAAATACGAATTTGTACAATTTCTGGAAAAAATAATAATATGCGATCATTATTGATTGAAATAAATAAATGAAGTTTTGATTACGTTATAAACTTGGCCTTTATTTCACTCTTGTTACTGCGCTTTTGGTCTTTTTGTTGTTGTTCGGGTTTCGTCCTTGCCTCTCCCTCGTGGCGTTGTCAAGAGATACCTGGTTTTTCTGGCTTCGGGTGGGGTGCTTATTGGTCAGCAGGTAAATCTGTTCCGCTCTACTTCTAACTTTCCGCTTCAACATCAGATTCTAAGAAGTATAATAGAGAGCCTATATAGATATATCCGTATCTAACATATCCTCTATATCAATAAATTTACAAGAATGAAACTATTGTCGACTGTGAGAATCAGTGGAGATGGAACCAAAATGGTCAAAGGATGTGTATGGTGAAATGGATGGTCAGACGGACAGTCAACAATCACAGTTTACCTTTTGTTAAATTCAGAAAAGTTGCAACGATCTTTCCCTTCTTGCTTGAAACTCGTGAGCATACGATGATTAACATGTCACTCATGTCGTCTTTGCAGATCGTCCGAAAAGCTTGTAGCAAGACGCGCAAGCGAGCGAAGAGAACAGTATCGTCAAGTCCGAGCGCACGTTAAAAAGGAGGATGGCCGTTTGCAAGCTTACGGGTGGAGTTTACCGGGAAAGCCGAGCGCTCCCGTCAGACAACCTCCTGTCCCAGTTCCAGTGTATTGTCGACCCCTGCAAGAAACTGAGCCAGGCATGAAGGTACATGTTACATTCTCCTGTTTCTTGAGGAAGAGAAATGAGGATGAGTGAATGTCACCATCATTTTTATTAGATTTGGTGCGGTGCCGGTGTAAATCTGAGCAGCGGTAAGACGCGTGATGGCGGATGCATGGTCGGCGGAAGTGTATTCTACGCGGCCGAGGCCCAGGAAACAAGCAACGTAAAGACGGAGGCTGAAGATGCTGTCGAGCATTTGGACAAGGAGCTTCAAGAGAGCGAAAACCGACGGCTAGAAGCAGAACGATGGGAGCAACAGCTTAGCTCGCTCGTTTGGATTTGCACCTCAACCCAGAAGATGTCCAAGGTCACAGTAATAGATGCAAATAATCCGGCAGACGTTCTGGAGGTGTTCAACGTTTGTCAAGGACACTTGCTCTGCATCGCGAGTGTACCTGGTGCCAAAGAAAGCGATTACGCACAATTCTCTAATGAGAACTCGATCCGCAATTCGAACGGCGCGATAAACGATAGCGAGAACAACAACGGTGCCTGCGAGGATGTTACAAACGGAAATGAGAACACCGAGCAAAACGGCCAGAAGAATCATCAGGATACTGAAACTGCCGTCGATAAAAATAAAAGTGAATCTGATAATCAATCAGAGGATCAGGCAAATGAGAATACTGAAAAATCTGCTGAAACAGATCAGAACTCCACGAACGAACCGCAAAGTCTAGAAAGTATAGATAGTGAAACCGCAAACTTAGGAAAGGTAAACTTCGTACGGTGCAACGCTGAAGTATCTTTGAGATCGAATGATAAAGATACCATGAACGAGGAGGCGAAGGAGGAAGTCGTGGAAGAGACTCCCATCGAAAAAATGTCGTCCATACAACCGACCATGTGGCTCGGAGCTCAAAACGGTGCAATTTTCGTTCATTCAGCCGTCGCTAAATGGTCGATGTGCTTACACTCTGTGAAGCTCAGAGATGCAGCATTAGCTATTGTGTATGTAGCTTTTTTTGGATTGTAAAGACCATAGCGAGGATTTGGTGCTGTGGTCCTAATTAGAAAATTTTATTGATAAAAGATTAATGAAATCTTTCTTCTCATTAGACATGTGCAAGGCCGAGTTTTGGTCGCTTTAGCAGATGGAACTGTAACGATATTCCGCAGAGGCATAGATGGACAATGGGATTTGTCTCAATACCATGTTATTACACTTGGTAGCCCTCAACACTCTATTAGATGCATGACTGCAGTCAGCGGAAAAACAGTATGGTGTGGCTATAGAAACAAGATTCACGTGATCGATCCTATTTCGATGACGCTTGAGGTATAGAATTAGAATAATATTTAAAAAGATGTAGTATCTTAGTATTACAAAAATAAAGATTAAGTTTAATAAATTGATAAAACTAAAATTCCTATTTTATAGTGTACAGTGGACGCACATCCTCGAAGAGAATCTCAAGTGCGGCAGTTAGCGTGGCTAGGTGATGGTGTGTGGGTCAGCATCAGGCTCGATTCGACGTTAAGACTCTATCACGCTCATACCTATCAACATCTCCAAGACGTTGATATAGAGCCGTACGTCAGTAAAATGCTCGGTACAGGAAAACTTGGATTCTCCTTCGTACGCATCACCGCTCTACTTATTTCCTCAAATAGGCTGTGGATTGGTACTGGTAACGGAGTGATCATCTCAGTACCATTATCGGAAAGTAAGTGGAGAATTAGCATGACATTCTCTTAATGACACTCGCTAACTCTCTAACATTTGGGTGCTTTAGGTGCGGGTGGTTCAATGGCGGTAGCCAGAGCGCAGACAGGTAACAACAAAGGCGATGCACCAGGAGTCGGCGTTAGAATCTTCGCGTCAGAACGAGGCGTTACACCAGGAAGTTTCGTACCTTATTGCAGCATGGCTCATGCGCAGCTCAGTTTTCACGGACACAGAGATGCTGTAAAGATGTTTGTCGCTGTACCTGGTGAGTTTCGCGATGATCGGTATTATTCACACATGTTGATTATTAATTTTTAATGAGATTTTTTCTTAAAAGTTTAATAACTTTAACAATATAAAGACTAAAATGTAAGGGGAAGTAGGAGTCAGCGCGATAATCGGTGCGCAAGTATATAATAACTTTAAATCAAATTATTTCTAGGTCATGGTGGTCAGAGCGCGGTGACGGACGGAACGCAACCTGCGATGCTTGTTCTCTCTGGTGGTGAGGGTTACATCGATTTCAGAGTGGGTAAGTAAATTTTTGTAATGACTGCAAGGTATGTTGTCTTTATATAAATCCTAAATAAACTCTGAAAAAGTGCGAACTTATTATGAAAAATAAAATAACTTTTATTATTTTTTGTTATATGAAAATTTTATTAAAGATTTATGATATAAATTTGAGTTTAACAAGTTATTGCAATTTTAGCAGATGAAGCTGAAGACGAGAGTGATGTGGCAACACACCTAATTGTGTGGCAGATGGTCAGGTATGCCCCCAGAGAGAAGCAAGAAGTGTGCCGATTTCTTTATCCCGATTTAAATGAGCATTTCTCTGTCCTGACAAATATCACTATTAATCGGTGCATCCTTCACTAACAGAACAATTTCGCACTCTTGCACGGTAGAACAAAGTTCGACTAACAACATTATTTCTATAATCTTTGTGCGTATTAAATACATATGACTGTGGGGTATCTCAGATTTCTACAGATTGCTTTGCATATTTACACATGTGCAAATATCAAAGTTCAAGAACAAGTATACGAAAAAAGGATTTAATATTCTCAAAAACGATAATATATCATTTATTTTATTCTCTGGGGGTTGGGCTTTCCCATCTATCATGCATTATCTTGTAGAAAACGCGACTTATGCCTGTTTTCTTTCATTTAAGTATACCTATTTGTTACTAATAACATTTGTATTTTAATTATCTTCTAGGTGATGGAGAGGAGACGGAGGAAAGCATAGATCGATCAAATACTGCAGTCAGCAATGAAGAGCATGGTGAACAGAGTCACCTGATTGTGTGGCAAGTGCAATGTCCCTTACCGATGCCAGTCAACGGCTAGCCTATGGACGGGATGGATAAGCGTGATTTGCTATATGATTTAGCTTGCAACGCGGCATTACATGTGTCGTCGATGGATCATCGAATTATGGATTGTGAATCATTGATATTCGAGCGAACGATTCTCATCGCTGCAAACTAATGTGTGCTACCTTAGATATATTAATATAACGATCGTAGCAGAGTACATTAATAATTCCCAAAAGTAATTATCACGATTTTTCATATTAGCAGAACGAAGACGATATTATATCAAATCATGAGTTTTTCTGAATCATCATGGATCAGTTATCATGATATTCTTCCATAGCGGAGGCAAATTCATCGTGTATGACATTTCTTGCATGTATGCGGGCAAAATTTTCAGGGGGTTTATGAATTTTGTCGATGCAACTGGAATCATTAGGTCTGTTCTTTGTCGTTACACTGGACTTCACTAAAACTTTTTTGCTTTTTCGCCAAATTTAAATATATGTCTATTTCATTTTAAGTAAAACAAGTATACACTAGTTCAGTTACAAAGAACAGATCTATTTTAACTTCGATGCTAAATCATCTCTCGCTTCTCGTTGAGCCGCGCATTCCTTAACTTAAGCCTGCGTACATAGGATCAAATTGTTAAATGACATGTGCCGGAAAGTTTCTCATGACTAGTGTTCATTTTAGAATATCACATATTATGAATGGCGGTGAGGTATCGTTATTTCAACTAACCATTGTGATAATGCGACGATATTATAACGCGAGACGGGATAAGTTTCGAAGCTGCCGTTGCCACATTGCTACAATAAAACATTTGTTCGAAGTACTTCGCGTTATGTATCTGTCGCGAGAATATTTCCCAGTCGCCGTTAACACGCAATACGCAGAGTATGCAGTAAGGTGCGTGCAAACTCAGGCAGATTCTTAGGCGTAACGTAATATTAATTTTTTGTCGGAGAGTATATTATTTTCCAGACCTAAAATTGATTTTATTCGCGTACATCGTGTCGAGCATAACGATAAAATAATAGTAATAATAACAATAATGATATATATATATATATATATATATATATATATATATAATTATATAATATATATTCCTCTCTTCTGTCCCCTTGATCAAGCATCGTTAGATCGTGCTCAGCGAAACGTAGCGGTTTACACAATTATTAGGAGAAACTCGCCAATGATGTAAATAATAAGATGTTTATAGCGTCGTTATATAGATCCGTTATTTAATTTATTTCGCGGGCGAGTAGAATTATTTTACAAATACATAAGACCTGTATCCTCTATTCTCAAATTTAGCTCCATCTTTAGTACGCTACCAAAGAAGTGGAACGGTGATCTGATCATGTTATTTGTATTATTTACAACGAGAATTATGCCTCGAAAAGGAATATTTGCTCCTTTTTTCCTTTTAGCTCTTGGCCAATTAATATTTGGACTGATAAAATTTTGTAAATTCCCAATGAAGCGGTGCGATTTAGACGGCAATTTTTAGACACGTGCGATAAGAGGGCTGCGCATTATCGCGCGAGCCGGCTTTTAATGTCGAGCTCGGAATTGTACCTGGCTCAGGTGGCGTTGTAACGGCATTAATAAACAAAGTTACGGAACTAAATCACTTGCTAACTCCCTCCGTAGCTTCACTGGAGTTAATGCATGAAAACACTATCCTGACTTTTTTAAATTGAAAAAAAAGTTTATATAATTAGCTGTGCTATAATTGATATGTTAACTTATTTCTGTGATGTAATAAGATTTGTAAGAAGTGTTATTACATCATGCTTATTTCTTTTTTTTAACTGTATGCTTAATTTTATGTGATTAAAATGTTTTTACTAATTTTAGGAGATTAAAATTTATTTATATGCATGTGTGTATATTAACTTTTCCATGCATTCGTTGATTGATTTGTTATGTTTCCTTGAACTATTTTTAATCACAGAGCGATTAGCGAAGTTTCACAAGTGGTATGAAATTCTATTTTTACTAAACAAAATGCAATCTAGTAACTGTCAAGTTGCTCGCTTGGATTTGCTTAAAATTACTTGCGGGTAATTTTTAGTAATACTCTAAACAAATAGTGATAAGTACATGGTATAATTGTATATTTTATATAAGATACATCTTATTATCGTGTTATATCCATCATACGTATTATAAGTACAAATTATTTGCGTATTATTTAACCTGTAATTAGAATGCTTATATAATTTCTCTGTTTGCTTAATTTTCAATATTTCTTTGGCTTTATTTTGTAGCTTTTTAATTGTCATTATTACAATAAGCGCAATTATTCACCATGAAATTCGATTATATAGCATATACACATTTCAAAAAATATCGTACTGTAAAATTATCGTCCAAAATATACGCAAGTGTTACACAATAATGCAGCTTGCAACATACAAAATATTCGTCTGCGATATAATGTTGCAATAAATAATTACTTTATTATTTAGAAAAGGTTTATAATAAAAGCAGATAAAGAGCAAAATAATTTGAATGTAATAAAACATAATATTTATCTTTTGTATATTTGCCTTCTTCAAATATGCAAGTACAAGGTCCATTCGTCTTTGAACAAAAAAAAAGATAATTTTTGAAAATAAAATAAATATTATCATATTAATGTAATAATATAAACTTGAGATATAAAATAGACTCGGCAGGTTGCAGATTTTATACATATAAAGAACAAATAAAACGTCAACAATGATGGCATAAATGAGATTGACAAGATTTATCATTTTAGATCATTTTTCCCTTGGGAAAAATCTATTTCTCAATCTTCACTGCAAAATCCGGTTAATAAACCGATTAATTCAACACCTTTGGAATTTAAAAAATTTTTTAATTATATAATTCGTTGTTCCTGATTTAGTCTTTTTTTCTGTCTATTAAACAACAAAACAATTCTTTCTATGTTAACAAAATATATATATATAATAAAGATATATTATTTAGGGCCGGTTGTTTCATCTTCAGATAAATTATGTGGTCATTTATCTATTGGATAAACAAAAGAATAAAAGAATAAAAGCATAAGAGAGTAAGACAGTGAGCTGAAGTTTATCGAAAGATGGAACAACCCAGTCTAAAAAAGTTAATTTAATCCTTGATTAAATTAGTCGATTATAAATAGTTGGCCAAAATCACCCTTAAATGAAAATTTTATTTAAAATTAGACTATATGTGTGTGTGTAATTATTCTATTTAATATGATTAATTAGAAATGTGCGGAGATCGAGCTAAAGTATGTCAAGAGCGCGTTCGAATTCGGGCTCTTTTTCGAATAATACCGCTTCTCTTCCACCGATGTGAAGTTGCTGCGAGTCGCGCCAGCTCTCCCACCCATTCATCGTTCTCGTTCCCCGCGTCCGGCCCGGACATGATAAAAGCTTGTCATCGTCGTCGTTGTCCAGTCGCCACAAAATACCGGGAGACTTATTTATACTTGTAAACCACATCGTGCTCAACTCCACGTTTTACATATCTTCGATTAAACGGTTTTACAGTAGCAGCAAGAAATCGACTGGCAAAATGGCCTGTCCAGTGAGAGATCCCGCTTCGGAGCAGCTGAACGATTACAAGAAGAAACTCAAGGTAAGATCCTAAGATCTCATTATTTCATTTGCGCGAATGCTGCACAACCACGTAGTCAGACTGATATTTTATGTGTCGTACAAATAAACTTCAGCGTGTTGATTGGTTCTAGAAAGAAACATCCGAGAACCTCTCTGTCCTGCAACCAATCAACAGGTCTGAATACGGCACATGAAATATCAGCTTCGTCTTGTCACGCAAGATTAATCGCAGTTATTGCTTCAAAGATTAAAACCAGCTCCACTATTTCAGACTTTAATTTTTTTTAATGTCACTTTGTGTGCATGCACGAGGTAGTCGTTGATTACCGAAGTGAGAATGATTTAGCTATTTTTCAATGGATGCAATAATATTTGTTCGCGAGAGATATCATTTTTAATGTAAAAAAGGATATACTGTTGCGCAGTCGTAACGAATTAATTACTGCAAATGTCTACAATTGCGCCGTTCGATATGCGCATAACATTATTAGAAAATAGATCTGATGACATAAAATGAACATATTTGGAAAATATTACATTTACTTGTATTTTTTTTTTTTTTATTGAAATTTATGCTATTCCTTTTTATTTTATTTTTTCCATGATGCAAAAGAAATAAAACGAAAACAAAATATTACAAAATGTACTTCATTGAAATGTACTTCTTGATTTAACAGTATTTTCTACATTTTACTGTTGCACAGCTGTTTAAATATTCACTAAGGAAGAAACGAGTGTTTTCAAAATTCAATGCGTTCTGTATTCAACAGGTTATCCTATACATTCACTTGGTTAAGTAATTACAGTTCATGAAATTGAAAATAAAATTCTTAACTTCACTTTTATCATTTTGACTCATATCTCTTACATAAGCAAAATATGTTTTGCCAGATAAAATACACGTACGTACATAACACACTCGCATATTGTACATCTTAAGTAAAAAAGAATGCAAAGGTCCAAAAATTTTGTACTATTATCCGATATAGTAATTTTATACTGTACGATATAGTAATACACAAGACCCTTGTCACTTTATTATTTAAATTCTCATCGAGATCAATGCTGTTCTTTGTATACGAATTAATTCTTCGAAGAATTTTAAATTCCACAAAGTTAAATATCTAATTATAACGAATGTTGATTCGTATGATATATAATCGTTACTACTGATAAAAGGTAGATGAAAATTTACGACATTTACGTTATCGATCATATTAAAATATTTACAATAAATACAAGGTGACCATTAGGATTGTGTTGAAAGTAAACCATTATATCGTGTTCCTTTTTTCGTTTTGATGATCGTTTTTATGGTTAAGATCGAGTATTTGAGACTCATTAATTTCATTTGAGACGTACAAGTCAGTTTATGAATGTTAGCATAAACATAGTAATTATAGAAGGAAAGATGTTTTTCATTAAGTGTTTTCTACCTTAGAGGCAAAAATTATATAAAAGCATATCGTAGATTCCGTAATAAATATGGATTTGAAGAAATTTTAAGCAAAAAAGTACATTCACTTACAAGGAAAACCTCGAAATGTTTAAATGATCACCCTCTAGCAATCTTCTTTAAAGTTTTTTTTATTTTAACAAGGAATTAATTCGGCCAAATAGTCTAGGAGAAACAATTATATCTTAAAATCATTAAAAACTTATTTTTTAATTAATCGTACTAAAAATCATTATATATATCGCTAGGTTTTGCTTTTATATATCATATACAAAGTATTCAAGTATAGAATTATCAACGTAATAAAGTTGTGAAAAACAACTTTATTACGTTGATATATGTATATGTACATAGAATTATTAACGTAATAAATTTGTTTTTCACAATTTTATTACGTTGATAATTCTAAGTACACTCGCCGATTAAAAGGTTGCAACAGATTTTTTTCTATGGTTTTCGAAATGCAGCCTAATTACCGAGCGATTGGTTTTTACTTATACGAATCCAAGTAAGAACCAATCGTTCGGTGAGCAGATTGCATTTCGAAACCCATTAAAAAAAGAGTGTGCAACCTCTTAGTCGGTGAGTGTACATATACATACTGATCAATGATTATCCATTGTCAGCTCGTAAAAAGTAAATGTGCATGGTAATAATGATATACAGAACTAAGCGTTCAAAGTTCTATCAAGATGCACGACCACCGATATGCACTTATTATTAGTAACTTCTACAAATATTATTTATTTACTTTAATAACTTTCTAATAATTATATTAAGATGTAAACGTTCATAATCTAACACACATACATTCGCATTATTATTACAATATTTTTATGATACAAGGTGCTTATCGTATAAAGATTTACAATACACCATCTGTTTTTCATCGATGAACTCTTTGAACTGGTGCACTCGGTGCAATAAATTGAAATGAAATAAATATATATTTGTTACTTCAACTTATATTTGAGGCATTTGCAGCTGTTAAAAAATATTGTAAGAAAAACATTTATTTGTTTCACACAAGCTATAACTTATAATTTAAAAAAAATGGAAAATCTTTCATAAAAAAGAATTTAAAGATATTTTAATTTTTTTAAATAACATATGATTCTTTTTTATAATATTATAAACGACGTTAAGATAAATTCAACGCATTACCGGCTATTTCTATTTCTACCAATAAAAAAACACTATAATGAAGACAACGCGATAATCAACTAAATCAATAAGTGTAAATAAAAGTAATCAATGTTTCATAATTATATTGCGGATATAATGGTTTGACATATTGTTAAAATTATATAAAATTGTATACTTCGAACTTCTGGTCAAGTTGATAAAACTGCACGATCGTATAATATTAATATTATACGATTTGCGCACATTGTGCAGGAATATATTTGCTATGTTAATACTTTGAAGGCTAGATTATACTTGCAGCATGAACTCGCAGTCTTTCATTCGCAACACGGTTAAGCGATAAATTTTATGTAGATGATTTTCGTCAAGGAATGATATTGATATTAGAGATGCATCGGATATTTGGGAAGTATTGCCGGATATCTGGTGCATTCCTAATTGATATCATAAACGTAGTTTTCGATCTCTGCGATCAATTTTTTGTATTATTTTAGAAAATTGTTTTGTTTTGAAACGTTTAATTTTGCTTTAAATATGATCACTATCCTAAAAACGTCGAGTAAAATGCTAATGTTAACTTCGCTGTCATATTTATCACTTTGAGGATAAAGTACTATGATAAGAAAATTATTAATACAGAAGTCGATGCATAACAGTTTATTTACATAAAGAAATTTGGATGTTGGGTATCGAGTACAGCTATATTGTATATTATGGAATATATAATACCCACGATATTAAAATACTACCTATATTATATAAAAATTAAATTTGACAAAATTCAATTTGTCACGCAAGCACTCCAAAAGTCATTTTTTAACAGAATTTCTTGATATTATGATTTATAAATAATATATCCAATTTTAATTTAAATAACATAATTTTCAATAATATAAATTTTGTAGTTTTTTACGAAATGCATTCCTCACGTAAATCTTGTCTCAATAAATCCGTATTTTTGCAAGAATTCTTGAAATTAATTCAACTTGCATCTGGAAACGAAATATGTTTTGTATAAGTTAACGTTTCTTTTGCAAAGCTCCAGGAATAGCCGAGGGGCATTCACTTGATAGTTAAAGAATTGTTGAAGAATCCAAGGAAAAGGCAAAAATTATAAAACGTTTAAAGTATTCACGATGCATTCGCATTGCACGCAATTGCAATTTATCCCCGTACAGCGCATTTGAGACTTCTCTGCGCTAACATTCTTTCCATGATTCACGATCTTTACCGTCTCTGAACATTGAAATCATAGAAATTACGATTGTCATTATTACGTTTTATTTATGATTAAAAAGTGCATGCCGTATTAGTTTCGGTTTTTTTATTTAGAACGATTCGTTTTGCTAAGTAAAGTATATATGTTTTAATAGATACGGTTGAGAAAATAACTATAAAGCTGTATCACTGTGGCGTGATAAAGCGCAGATACGGATAAATTAAATATTGTCCAGAGGAGAGGCTTTTTTATATAATCGTATATATAAGATTAAATAAATAAAATGGTAGATTAAATTTTCAAATTGATTTATCTCGCAACACACAATATCAGCGCGACACATCTCGTCGTAGCATTCGAGTGAGACATTAAAAAAAAAATGAGCTTATCTGCGTATAATTTGCATTTTAAAAGAGTTAGCAACGAATGCGTCGAGTGCATCAAGTTGACGACGATAATTAGAAACAATATATTGAGTTACGTTATAAAGAAGATGTAGATATGTTTATATGATAGCTAGTGTGTTAGAATTGTAATTATTCATTCAACTTAAATTCTATTTATCCTTTCTATTTAGTTGATTGCCTAATAATTTTACATTGTTTTGTCTCTTTATGTTTCTAAATTAATAGTTTCATTCTTACACACTTTGTCTTTTACCTTCTTCGTATTTAATCATTTCTTTTCAATGAAAAACTCCTTCATATTATTGTGTAAAAATATATTTATTTTTTTTAAATATCAAACTTACGTACCTTATTAAATCTGATAATACAGTGCTGGTAATTAATTATTGCATACTGCGCAATGAAAAATATGTGCATTGTTGATACGATATACTGTACATACGATGATTTCAACACCAATTTGACGTCGATTCGACGTTTAATTGATGATCATTTCTTGCTGGGTAATTAACAATTTATTCATAAAGTATAAAATAGACTGTACGTTTCTTAAAATTATATATACCAAAAAGATGTGTATTAATTATAGAAAATATATCATCTGAAAAATAAGCGAAAATTAAAAATTCCATTGTTTTAAGCTCAAAAAGTATTCGTACAGTCGAGAAATTTAGCTTATAATATCAGAAATACATGCGAAGCTCATTTGTACATGTTAGAACAGAATATATTTATTGTATAAAATTGCTAATTAATGTTTATTTTCTACAAATAAGATTTTTTTATAAAAAATTTCCTTATACGAATACTTTTTGCTCTCACTGTATGTATAGATCTTTTATATTTATCTAACATGCAAGGAGAGTGTAAAGAACACATGGTTAGCATTCTTATTAGTATAATGTTAATATGTACTCGTACAACATCAGTTATTATAAATAGACAAAATAGAATTAACAGATCTGATTATAATTAATCAATAAGAATCTTATTGAACCGTATATATGTAAAGAATTTTAGAAAAAATTTTCAGCATTTATGAAAAATGTTCCAATACATATAAAAAGAGAAGTTTTTTAAATGTAACGTTATAAAATGATATGAAAGGAATAATATTCTTTGTAATAGTATGATTTTGACAGCTGTTGAAAATATTTATTATATAGAGAGATTTATGTGTACATTAGAAAGATATGACGAAACATTATGTAACAACGTTTGTTTACGATGTAAAACTTAATGATGCTCCTTGCACTTAATATGTTCTAATATATGTCCTAAATGCACGGTTATCTACTAACTTTCGATAAACAGTTTGCAGCAATTGCTTGCTCAACGAGACTAGCAACTAAAGAAAAAAAAAGAAAACGATAACGTTGCGAATAACAAAGTGCAGAGATTATATCACTGCTGGTACTTCAATCATAGATAATAATTGCTGTAATGGGTCGCCTCTTAGATGATAGATAAGATTTCGAAAGTGCTATTGCATAGATCCTGCACACCTATGATGGGCAAGGTTATTTTTATCGTATAATTAGGATTTTATCAGGATGTTTATCATACTTATAAAAAACTTTTGCCCTCGTTCTTAGATTAGTCGTTAACAAAATGAGTAGTGAGTACGAAGGCTGTGCGGTTCGTCGCGGTTTTTCTCTTGCATTTGGAAAAAAAAAGAAAAAGCCTAATCAAACGCATGGAAAGACTTCAGATTGTGTAATACAGCTATTATTAAAAAGATACACAGCTAATAGATGAACCGACAAGCGTAATATAAGTATAAATAAAATATAGTAAACATGCGTATAAATCGGTTGACTTATACATATATATGTTCACTATCTTTTATTTATATTTAAAATAAAAAAAATTTGTTATTTGTAACATTGTTATGTAATGCATCATCGTACGGATATTTGCGCTTGCCAACTTATATATCGGTCTGTTTATTCCTATTTATTATCTTTCTAAAATATGAGCCAACTGTTTTAAAAGAATTAAGTTGTTTAATTATATTATATATATATATATATATATATATACGTTGACTATGTATAATAATTAAAAGTCCATACTTGGTGTGGCAATAAAGTTCAGTAAATGTTATGAGAAAATAAATATCACTTATTTAATGTACAAATGACTTTTATTGTTCTTTAGAGATAATTATTTCCTCTTAGAGATAACTTATGACAATGTTCACATAGCTTGCGGAAATAACTATGTGAAAAATCATGTTTGGATATCGCCTTAAGTCATATTGTCATACAATTCTGATTCAAAATGGCAATTCTTGAGTCAGCGTTGCATGACGGTTTTGAATCACTCTCCCTACTTTTCTGATCTTACTGCCATATACTTCTTTTTATTCCCTGAACTAAACAAAACGATGAAAAGGACTCAATTTACAAACATTTCAGACATTGAACCGTATGGTAACAAGACTCATGGCCAGAGCACAAACCTTTTATATAATCTTTTATATAAATTTGCATGACATATTTGCTGACAGTTAAGAAAAGCCAGTATTTATGATAACTGCGCTATATGAACAAATTTATTTCAACAAATGATTATAATCAATCGTTTATAAATTCTTCTGAATTTATTTTTTACAGGGAGAAGCACCCGTATTATTAACTGCCAATGGAGCGCCCATCGCCGAGAAAAAGGCCAGTCTCACGGTTGGTCCTCGTGGACCCATGTTGATACAAGACTTCGTTTACCTGGACGAAATGTCACACTTTGCTAGAGAAAGAATTCCCGAACGAGTTGTACATGCGAAGGGTGCCGGTATGTCAATACTTAATGTGGCGTATATCTTATCACTGTACTCAATATGTACTTTTAGTCATGTGATAAATTTTGTTACTTGTAAAAATATATTTATATAGAGAAATGGATTTATTTTATAATTAAAATCAAAAACAGTATGGAATATATAATTGTTTCATTGTAATTGACCAATTACAATATATAAATAATTATTACAATATAATTACAACTAAAAAATAACTACAAACATCTATATGTTTTGGCTTTACAAATTTCTTTGAAACAATTGAGCTTCAAATTTTTATAGCACTCAACGAATATTGATACTGCTTTCATCAATCTTTAACCGATCAATCTTTAACCGATATTTATAAATCACATGAGGCAAGCTGTGATAGTTTGAAGCTTGATAGCTTAATCAAATTTGTGCAGTCGAAAGGTGAACATTTTTTAAATAACTATAATTATTTTTATATTGTAATTAACTAATTGAATACAAAGAATATATATTTCATATTGCATTTTATTTTAGCTATGAAATAAATCCATTTTTTCAGATAACAAAATTTATGGCACATAATTATGTAGATATAGATATCTACTATTTCTATCATAATTAGTTATTAATATTTCATAATTTTTTTCTATTTTTAGGTGCGTTTGGCTACTTTGAAGTTACCCACGATATCACCAAGTATTCTAAAGCAAAAGTGTTTTCCAGCATCGGAAAGAGGACTCCCATTGCTATAAGGTGCTCTACCGTCGGTGGTGAAAGCGGTTCTGCCGATACTGTCAGGTAATAAATAAAGAAAATGCTGTGATAGAATATTATTTAACTTTGATACAGATGATTTAATAAATATTTGAAGGTGGTAACTGCGCCTTTCACTTGCTTTTTTGTATATTCATCAAGTTAATTAGATTTTTTACATAAACTGGAAAACACATATAAAATTACATTTTATATTATAATATAAACAACGTTATTAATCGTATAATAATGATTATATTATTAATAGTTGTTTTAATTGAATATTGAAATAAATACAAATATATTGAATATATTTACTGTAAATGTTTACAATGTAATACTTTTCTTGTATAGAATGTAGGTATATGCACGAATCGTCTTTATATTGCCCCAGTTAGTTATGTGCATATCTACAACGCAAATTGCATTCAAATCCTTTTTGTGGTAAAGTAACTTTCCATCGTCGAATGTGTTGCAATCGGGAACATGATTCACAAGGATTGCATGCCGCTTTTCTGAATTGCGTTTTGCTTAGCTAATATAACTAATTCGAGTGGTAAAATACACGCAATAAAAATGAAATAAAAATTCTTGCTTGTTTACCTAATTACTATTGGTATATTTTTATTAATTACTATGTTTATTATATTTGTTATATTTAGAGATCCACGTGGATTTGCCGTAAAATTCTACACTGAGGAAGGTATTTGGGATCTTGTGGGCAACAATACACCAATCTTCTTTATTAAGGATCCCCTCTTCTTCCCGAGTTTCATACATACGCAGAAGAGAAATCCAGCAACTCACTTGAAGGTTCGATTGAATTTGCAATTATTTACAAAACGCAGTTTAACAGTGTAGTAGTTTCTAATAGTTAAATGCATTCGTGTGAAATATTTCTTACATTATAAAAGATAATTAATTATCTTTCTAATTAAATTGCATATTATATTGCAGAGCCTATATTATTAATAAAATCTTTTTTTCAGGATGCTGACATGTTCTGGGACTTTATCTCTCTCAGACCTGAGACGACGCATCAAGTTATGTTCCTCTTTGGCGATCGTGGCATTCCCGATGGATATCGTCATATGAATGGCTATGGTTCACATACGTTCAAGCTGGTGAACAGCAAGAATGAAATGGTCTATTGCAAATTCCACTATAAGGTCTGTCTATTTTGAAACTGGAAAAGTAACATTTAATTTATTCATGTTATAGTTGTCCAATTATAAATATTTGATAATGATTTCAGACTAATCAAGGAATCAAGAATATCTTTGCACAAAAAGCCACCGAGCTCAGCGCTTCCGATCCCGATTACTCGATCAGAGATCTTTACAATGCAATCTCTAAGGGCCAGTATCCGACCTACACATTATATATTCAAGTGATGACCGCTGAACAAGCAAAGACCTTAAAGTGGAATCCGTTTGATTTGACAAAAGTAATTATTATATAATATGTTTAATTTACTTATTCTAACGTAGCAGATCTTTTGGAAACTACGAATTTTTTTTATAGATATGGCCGCACAAGGATTATCCATTGATACAGGTAGGCAAATTGGTGCTGGATCGCAATCCCGAAAACTATTTCGCCGACGTGGAACAATTGGCCTTTGATCCAGCGCATATGGTACCCGGTATCGAGCCGAGTCCTGATAAGATGCTGCAAGGCCGACTCTTCGCCTATGGCGACACTCATAGGCATCGCTTGGGTCCGAATCATCTCCAGCTGCCAGTGAACTGTCCTTACAAGGTAACATTTTGTAATATCTTCAAATAAATTGTATAATTATAACTGTAGTTTGTAGTTTTTTTATTTTATACTCTAATCAGATGTGATAGAATCTTTATTTCTTTAAAAAAAACATAAATAAATAATATAGTTTTAAATAATTTTTACTCACAAGCAGTAAAAAATTGAACAATTTATAACTTTTAATTTATATTTCATAAATTTCACATGAAAACACATTGACGTTAATATAAAGAGATTAAAATATCATCTTGCCTACATACAATAATTATATATTTAATTATATATTTTAGAATCATTTTACAGTAAAAATCAGATATTATTTAAACATTTAATAACAGCATGATTTAAGTTATTAACATAAGTTATATTCGATTTTGAAACGGTTATTTGTATATATTAATATTTAATTATATTATTAAATTAAATTTTACATATATACATAATTGAGTGCGCGTGCGTGTATGTGTATAATATACTAATATATCATACTGTTTATATATTGTACGCAAACTATTTTTTAAAATATAGTTTATAATATTAGGTACAATATTTATTAATACGAGTATATTATGTAAGGTTTTTGATTGATGCAATATATTGATTTTGTAGGCGATTTCCACGATGCACTATCAACGGGATGGTAACATGCCGATACACAATCATGGCGGCGCACCGAATTATTATCCTAATAGTTTCAGTGGACCAAAGGAATGTCCAGCCGCTCGCTCGCCGCCGTTCTATGTGAGCGGAGATGTAGACCGTTACGATCCTGTGGATGAGGATGACTTTGGTCAGGCTACTGTTTTCTGGAAGAAGGTTCTCGACGAACCAGCCAAAGAGAGACTAGTGCAGAATATGGTCGGAAGTTTGCGTAATGCCTCGACATTCATCGTTGAACGAGCTGTGCGAAACTTTGCTCGAGTGGATGTCGATCTCTCTCAGAGATTAACAGATGGCTTGCGCAAATGTGGAATACATATTAATGCCTTGGGAAAATCAGCCAATCTGTAAAGAGGATGTAATCATCTCTTCCTTTTTTTACTATAACGTACTCGATTATCGAATACATATTATGTACTAAACAAATACGTACTAAAATACATAATTACGATACATAATACTTTTTATTGATCTAACATGTTTGTTAAATTATCACCAAAAATATTTCTTTCTGCAATGTCGTATATTGCTTTTACTCGATGATGTTTTATTGTAGAATTATCGTTTTATAATACTAATACTATTGTACAAGGGTGTAGGTATAAAGTTATTAATGGTGCCTTTTTATATACATAAACCATTATGTTGTACTTGAAAAAGACAAAAATCGAACATTGTTCTACTATTTGTTAAGATACTGCGTTTTGTTACAGTGATTTTTGAATATTATACATAAATACTATATTAGATTTTAAAAAAGGACCGTGTGTTGGGATTTATATATGTAAATAAAATTGGAAATTATTACAAACGAATATATTATACTCCTATGTTTCTATACTGTTCCCACAATGTTTACCTTTGTATAAAAAGATTAAAACATATCTGATTTTACCTTGACGAATTCAAGGTAGACGGCAGTGAGTCACGCCGCCAATTAGGGTAACTTGTGCGACAAAGCCATTTCAACTCCATTTAAACTGCATGCAAAACGTATCCGCTTTATCCGTTGTTCCGGAGTCGAGCCGAGCGTTTCGTGAAGTTCACAAAAGGTATGTCGTTACATAGAGTTTCATCTTTTTGAAATAGAAAAAGAAATAAACCTTATATTTAATATTGACATTTTTTCATATTGCATAAAGTGTATATATTCAAGAATATAATTATATATAATAGAGTATATTATATATAATTATATATAATAATATAATATAGAATATAATTATATATATAATAAAATCTATACATGACTTAAACAAAAATTTTTGAATCTTTCGATGATATTGTATTTTTTTAACGGAATAAGATATCTATTTCATTACAATTTGATAAAGTACTTTATTAAATTATAATATTATTTAATCAAATATAATTCTCGATAGTTGCATTAAACATAAAATAACTTAAGGGAGACTGAGATTAGTATATAGTTTAACTAGGATTAAATTAATCGAATCTATTAAAAGTAAAACAATGAAGAGACACGTAAGCTATATGAGCATGCAACAGACTACTGCCACTCAGATAGCTAATTAGTTTGGAATTTGATCTAAGTTATTCTAAAAAAAACGAAATATATGTTAGAAGATCTGTTGTGTGACTTTAAACTTATTTAAATTGTAGTTATATTTTTTTACCTCTCTTTATCTTAAAAAGAGATTCAGAATATTTTTCTCAAATCGTAAAAAATGCAAAAAGTACAAATCATTTTGATATGATTCTTTTCTCTTTGTTTTCATTGCACTTTATACACTTCGACTTTGTTTTCGTTTTTTCTTCAACATACAATTTTATTTTAAGATTGAAAACGATGCAATGAAATGCATTTAAAACGAACATATTCACAATTTTTTGTAACTCTTGCATTTTTTCAACTTTTTTCAATATATTTTTTCCTTTATGGAAAAAGATATAATATGGCTCAAAAGAATAGGTTTCAAAGTGTACGTTTAAATGCGCTCTGTGCAAAATGGTGCGACACTTCCGGTAAAATCTGACAAGTCCGAGATGTTGTAGGTGCGCGGTCTCACAGCTGTTTCCAAATTCGTTCGCGGATCATCGCGGGATGCTGGCCAGCGGGCACGCGCGTTCGCAGACTAATCCAATGTACTGGCGGGTCTGAGGATTGTACAGGAAAAAGGACGGGGGCCTCTCCTGTAGTGTCTGTCGACCGCGTCGCGCGCGATTAACCTACGCGAAATTCCTCCTGTAAGGACAAATCGCGAGGAAATGCAGCTCATGAATTTCCTCGTATCACGGACATTCTTTTTATAGTTACAGGCTGACCTACTTCTCATCTTGAAACGCGCTTAAAGTTGGATCAGCGGCCAGACCCGTGTGCGGATCATGCTACGGCCAGTCTTTTAAATTATTTACATATTTATATCGACACAGCATTATGCCAGATAGGTATGTCGGTTGCGAGCTTTGTTTACATCGTAACATGATGCTTGTTATTGCTCCCCTTTGTCCTTCCAACAAAAGAGGAATCTTAGAAATTTCAAGCTTTTGTATTAAGAGATTTTGCTCTAATGTGATATTTCCTTTTTATGATTCCTTTTTATATTATTATAATTGATGTTTCGATTTATGAGAAATAATTAGGAAGAATATATATGATTTGGTAATGTTTTGCCAGGAATAAAGTTTTGGTTGGTGCTGGAGTAATATGGGGTGTGACTCTTTGCTGTTTTTTATTCAGTCGCAAGTTGAGACCCACAGCACTGTTAAATTTTATCCCTGCTATGTTATGTCGGTCAGTTTATTTTTGTCTAATAATGAATCAGTGTTTATAGAAGTTTGCTGTTAAAAAAATTGTGTAATCTAATATTGCCCTCTGTGGCATTTAGCTAAATATAACAGTCTATAAACTATGGGCATTTTCTAATAACAGAATATAAAGTTTGTTTTTTATTATTGCAGTGGATTGGACTAAAACTTTCTGACTTTTGCTAACTTCAAATATAGATCTATTTCATTTTAAGTACAAGCGTATAAATACTAGTTCAACTAAAAAAACAGATATACAATTGAGACATAGTGAATCATCTCGGCCTTGTGAATATTAAACAAGGTTGAAATAATTCGTCTGGATCTGTGTCTCTTGCTGGAAAACATCTTATGTAATATCTTTGTTAATTATTATATATGCCAAACTTGAATTAATTTATCTTATTAGTCTTTGTTTTTTGTCTTATAAAAAATATACTTACAAAATGTCGTTGTTACTATTGATTTTGTTGTTACTAATCACAAATAATTTTTATATAAGTAACATCGTTATCATAGGCATTTAACTAAACGTATCAGTCAATTTAAGCATTTAACTAAATGTAACGGTTAACAAGCTATATTATATTATCATGAGATAATTTTTTTCAATAATATTCCTCTTTTTTGATCATTGTTATTGTAAATTTGAATTGAATTGTCTTTTTACTCTTGTTTTCATTGTATAAATAATATTTATATAAAACTTATCACTTGTTATTATGATCTTACAGAAATACAAAAATGGAGAATGAAGATGAACAGAAACATAATACAAATGATGCTGGTACATCAACGAACTGTGATACTAATGTACATACAAATGCGCAAAATGAAGTCCATAGGTATGTAATCAGAATCCACAGCAAATATGTAACAAAAACACTTTGTCATTATGAATCATTATGATTAATTAATATGAAGATTTTATATGAAGATTATGATATATTATAGTTTATCTTTTGTATATACATCTCTTGTATCAACGCAGACAACCAACGCCAAATTTTATGATGGGTGGATTAACCGGAGCATCACCACCAAAATTCGTGTCTTTTGATGAAATTGTTAAAGCTGCCAATGGTATGAAAAATATGGCCTTAGCGCACGAAATCGCGGTAGATGTAAACTTTCAGCTGCAAAAATTGGAGCCTGAAGATGGTAGTTTTCATAGGCGAGTAAAAGAAATAATGCACAAAGCTTTTTGGAATCTATTAGCGGAGCAGTTGGCCGAAGATCCGCCAGATTATTCGCACGCACTGGTTTTAATGAAAGAAATTAAAGAAGTAATAATTCTCTTTTTGTTCTACGATGACAGAAGGAAGCATTAAACGATATATAATATATTCTCTATTTATTTTAGTCACTGGATGAACTGGTACCACTACACAATGCAAAGATTAAGGAAAATATTAGAGAAGTGCTTGATTTGGACTTGATCAAGCAACAAGCGGAGAAAGGAGTATTAGATTTTAATCATTATGGGCAATACATAATCTCCATTATGAGTAAAATATGTGCGCCAGTGAGAGATGAGAAAATCAGAGAGCTATCACAGCAGGTGGACATTGTTGAGACATTCAAGGGTGTCATGGAATTGCTGCAGTTAATGAGATTGGATTTGGCAAATTTTACCATTACGATGATGAGACCGAATATTATTGCTTCGAGTATAGAGTACGAAAAAGCCAAGTTTGCCGATTTTTTAAAGATTAATTCAAATGGCTTGCAATATACAGAAAAATGGTTACTAAGACATTTCGATGCAGAAAAAGGCACAGGTTCATCGAGTACTGGTACTAATAATGTAAGACAAATTACTCATTCTTTATTAACGGAGGCGTATCTCGACCTCCTGGAATGGGATTTCAACCCGGACGCCGAGGTATGGAAAATATTGGAATATAGGATTTTATATTACATATTCGATAAATTTATTATAAACAGGATGATTTTTATTTAGACATTGATGTTGGATCAAGGAAGACTTTTGGAATTGCGTGACATAACTAGTAGATTGAGCATCGTCGGTTCTGTGATATTATTGGTTAATAATACAATTGGTGCTCCAATTCATGGGGTTTCGAGCTTTAAAAAGAATATCAAAGAACACTTGAATGCACTGTTGGATTCTATACATTCAAACAAGTACGTTAAATCGTAACTGAAAATAAGTTGCAATAAAATATATTTTTTAAACAATTATAAGTCAAATTTAGACAGATAAGAATAAATCTAGAAAGAATCCTGTTTTCGGACAAAACAAATCTTTGGCTCATGATTAATTTATATTATATTCACAATTAATACAGTTATTTCTGCTATAGAGATCTAGAAGCTGCAATACCAAATATTATACTACAAGTAAAAACAGATGTAAAAACAACATTACAAGAAATCAATGCTGCCGAGTTGTCACCAGAATTAGAAACGCTATTAGAAGGTCAAATAGCCGATCTTATAGATCCAAAACATAAGATCAGATATCTCGTCAGTAAGTATAAAAATAAAATTGATGGTTAACATTGTCAACTATAAATATATCATTTTAGGTCTACGAATTAGACAGTTCCTACAGAAAATTATTCAATCGCAATCCACTGCGCCCCAACAAGTACCACCAGGCCTCTCTTCATTGCAAGAAGAATTAACGGCCATTGCTGCCCGATTTGTAATACTTGTTTCGCATAATCGCAGCGTATTTTGGGAGTATTATCAAGATATTGTTGCAAACGTGCTTGCGAAAAGCGACGTTGACAATAATAAAGAGATACATGGAACACATACTATGGAATTGTAAAAAGGATAAATAATGTTAATATAAATAATGTTAATACACTCGGATCTCGTTATGCTCGTTTCCGAAACGCATATTATACCAAGATCATTTTGTATGTAGCATTAATGCTCAATTTCTTCACTTCCAGATAAATTGTGGATAACCTTATTCAAGAGATATCTCCATTGTAATCCGGGAGATATCTCTTGGATAAAGTTATCTAGAGATGAAGAAATTGGGCAGTAATCCGCGAGATATCTCTTGGATAAAGTCATCTAGAGGTGAAGAAATTAGGCATAAGCAATTAAATTTCTCGATAGATCAAATTGTATTTACTTTTGCGTTCACTATGCATCTCTTTTAGCAACAGAACTTTTTCCCGAGCGCTATATTGAGACACGCTATATCAAGAGGCGAGTATATGTATATAATTTTTCATAATTATGTCTGTTCTATAATGAACAATATTCACAAACTGCATATTACATGATTAACAAGATAGAAAAAATATCTGTATTTTTTACTGTCATGACAATCATGATCATTTAATGCTGAACAGTAACAGAGTTACGATTTCTTTTCTTTATGATTTATTTACAGGATATATTAATATGTATTATATATTAACTAATTAAATTAATAGCAAACGTTGTCTTTCGTTTCTTTGTTTTTTAACAATGATTTTTTAAAATCATAAATTAGTGTATTTGATTACAAAATAAGTTATCGTGTATAGTATAAACGTATGTGAAGTATGCATATAAGTATATTCATGATTACAATACTGATGTTTTTAATTACTAAGGTCAATTTTACACTATTATTACAAAAGTAAAAAAAAAAATGATTTAGTTCTATTATATTTTTCACATTTTTTTTTGATTTCACTAAAATGATGCCTGCATCATTTTATATTTAGCACGAATAGTCTAATCAATTTTATAAACATGAAAAAATATTTATTGCTATATATTAAAGCATTAAAAAAAGTATTTAAAAATTTATTGCTATTTAAGTACTAAAAAATTAATATATAAATTTAAAGTAAAACTGTACATATATGCATTTAATATTCATTATCCTTCTAAGTTAGGCATTAAGAGAAGGCAACTTAAAATTTTTTATATAATTCTCGAAAGTTGCAATATGTTGTTTCTTTAAAAAACTTTGAAATCCTAAAAGTAGAAATTTTTTTTTTAATTTTTACTCTTAATCCTATAAATTGTTTTTCTTATCATCTTATATCTCCAATTTATTAGCATGCAAAAAACTTACCTATAAACAAATGCCGTAGTAGCCCAGTCGGTGGAAATAAATTTGATAATGTTTTCAATAACTCATCAAAATCACCACTTTGCGTATAGCTTTGTATCATACTTGCAAATATTTTATAATCACTCGCAGATAATGCCTGTTTCACCTACGAGTATATTATTTCTGTTTAAAATGCATAATTTTTTAATTATATAAATAATAAAATTATATTTACTTACATCCTTTAAGTATTGTTTTCCCAGTGCCTTTTTATCATCTTTCATGTCCTTATCATTTTGAGTGAAATTTTGCCCAGAATTAATTTCGGAAACTTTTAACGAAGATGTCGAAGGAGCAGAAAAATATGAATCAATTCCAGGTGATATAATATTAATTTTTCTTCTTTTTGCAACTGGTTCTTCGGATTGATGTTTTGCTAATTCGCATGTACTCTGATTGTCTTTTAATTTACAAACACTAAAATTAATTGCAGATTGTGACTTCAATGACTGTTTGTCCTTAGCACTTTCATCTAGATACATATTTATGTCAAAACTATTCTTAGTTGATTCTTCTGTCGCAGAATTGTTTTGTGCTTTTTGTCTGAGAGAATGAGATACCGTTGTTTCAAAGGTAGCACCCACTGCAGGTAATGATATATCAATGTTTCCATATTGTGCATGGGTGATACTAGGTTGCGGCAACTGAAATTATTGATAAGTTTAAATATATTGCTAATAATTGTAATAATTGTATTTAGTTTTACACACGCACGCATGCACACATGTTACGGGCAATTTGATTAATTTGGGATTTATACGTAATGGCCGATCAATATGGATAATGTTTGCTTTGAGAAATTTCAATAATGAAAGTAAAAATGCACAAATTAATCAAAATGACTAGTCATTATGAATTATGTACAAGTGGTTAATAGATTGAAAATATCATTATAAAAGAATAAGATAGTCTGTTTTCTACAATCTCAACTTGTTACTTATTATATATTACGCATTTAAATATTTTTTATTTATTTTATTTCTTCTACTTATTTCTGCCAATGTTTAAAGAGCTTATTAGACGACATTTTCTTTTACAATTATACCTCGATTCTTGTCCTTCAAATAAAGATTTCCTCACGTATTCTCGTAAGAAAATTTTTGTAGCTGGAACTACATTGGAATTAATGAATGATTCTTTATATATTCATTATAGAGAATTCATTTCTGGTGTAGAATTTTGATAGCACTACGTTCTCTATTCGTAGCTCGTAAAAATTATTACTTTTAGATAATATCACTGTTAACAGATTTTTTTGGGTCACTTCTACCCCTATCAACATCTGAAAATTTGGCGGAAGACTTTTTCATTTTTTCAACTTGAATTTGTAAATTAAATTTCATCTTTTTTGAGTCAAAAACTTTAGCTCTTTTTTCTTCAATTTTTCTAACTTCTTCTAAATGATCGTTAGCTTCTTTATCGTGTCTTCCATTTTTATTTTCTTCTTCATTCTGTTCATTATCATTATCTTCTTCATTACTACTATGATTTTCTTCACCTTGCGCTTTATTTTTATCTTCTTCATCTTTACTATCTCCAGATATATTTAAACGTAATATTTCTTCTAAATCTTCTTCAAATCTTATAGACTGTAGGACTTCTCTAGGCAAATTGCAACTTTTAAGTCCTATCTTCGCTGGTTGGCCGAACATAGCTTCATACGGACTACGTTTTATACCTTCGTGGTAGGCTCTATTTTTTTCATAAATTGTACAAAACGCAAGCTATCACTCCAATGTGTTGTTTTATGTGTTTAAATCAAGTGCTGAGAATGTTCTCGATATCTTGGTTGGCATATTCAACAGATCCTTGACTTTGACTATGACGCGGTTTTCCATGGACAATTTTTAATTCAGGCCACACGGAACAAACTTCTTCAATAAGTTCTTCAATAAGTAAACAAACTTCTTCAATAAATAAAACTTGGCAGCGACTAATCATCTCACTGAAAATCATTGGCTTTACAACCAAATCTTTTTTAGAAACTTTAAATTTCTTCTGACAAATTTCACATAAATTTAAGTAAAGCATAATTGTTTCTTTAGTTATGTTTTTAAATTTTCTCTTGATCTCTTTTGCCATTCTATTTCTCCTTCCATATTCAATAGAAAGATATATGTCATGAATAATACCAAAAAGATCTTCATTAGTAATGTAATATTTTATAAGTTATCAGATACTGAATATATAAGTTTCTCATTGCCTCCAGCCTTTATTAAATCAAAGCGCCTTAATTTTTGATAATTATTTGGGGTTTTCGTACTATTCTTTCTTTTAAGCTCTTTAATTTCATTTTTTAACTGCACGTACTTCTCATTAGACAGATAGCCACTATTGCAAGCTTTGTTTGAAATTAGTTAACACAGTTTACTATTAAATTTTTTTTTCATTTCTTCAGTTGTGGTCGATGTCATTTTTCATGGATACGATATTCAAATTGTATTAATAAAATCCGATTCACAATAGCAGTACATTAATATAAGTATTCAGTACAAAGTCAGAAAGGGCAGAAATGCCTTATTCTGTTTTAATAAAATACAATTCACTGTAAACATAATCAACATTGCTCGTCAATAGTCACAGCTGATTGCAGCTAGAATATTTCAAAAGGTTATGTTTTTTAAATTAAGACTGCCGGAAAAATTGAACTAAATGATATATCAAAATGACCATTTAGCATTGATCGCGTTCAGCAGACTGTTGTGGAACGAATCCGTGAGCGTTCGCTGTTATTAGTGTATTCTTTTAGATCCAATAGCACTCCGCAAAAGTTAAGTCTGCTGAACGCAACCATTAGGAAATATACATAGTGACCGAAAAATTTAAATAATTCTTTTCTATTAATTATATTGGTCAAACAAATTGGGAATTGTGCATTTTGTCCATTCATGTATAATTCCAAATTAATTGTAACATATGTATATGTATATATGTGTATATATGAACAAACTTACTGTATTCTCCGCGTTCCTAAAAAATTCTCGTAGCTCTTTCGTGATCATTCCAAAATTCGTAAACTTTTTTATGTATGGTCTAAGCCAAGCAGATAATTGTTTCTTAAAGTTTGGATTTTCAAATCTACAATCACATAGTATAATAGCACCATAATCGCTTTTGTGTCTTATTATTCTGCCGATAGCTTGATTAACAGCTCGGGATGCTTCAAGTTGATACCATTCTTGCCCGGTTAGACTCTGAATATTAAATTTGTTTTTCAGTTATGGATCTTATTTTATCGAGTTATTATTTTTAACAAAGTTAAAATATAATTTATACTTCTTTTTTTGTCGTCCTTATTTCCTCCAAATATCTTTGTTTTAACATAATTCGCGGATCTTTAAAAGGTGGAAATGGAAGACCAATGATTAACACAGCTCTACCGTTTGCATTAGCAAAATCCAGACCTTCGCTGACTTTTCCTCTACAAACTGCCATAAAAACAGCCCCCTTGCAAGACGGGTCTTTAATTTTTTGATAGTACTCATTCATCACATTAACAAATCCATCTTTAGAGTTTGGTTCTACATAAATGGGCTATTATCCAATAATTAATTCAATATAGATATAATATCATAAAATATACTATTTTACAAGTACATTAAATATTTGTTTACCTTACGTTCAGCAATCTGCGTCCATAAACCCATATTCTGCCACTCGTCCCTGCATTTTTTCATGATTGGATAAGATGGAAAGAATATTAATAATCCGTGGGGGACGATACAACTAAAGTTATATACTGTTCTTCCAAGAGACGCAATATACTTCGGATCATTTCTGTCAAAACATAATAAAGATTGAACTAAAATCGCTTTATTTCATCGTCATATTTGATAGTATTTACCTTGTATTATAAGACGAATTAAGTGGATGGTTATCTGGTCCCTGACTAAGAACACCAACACATACTTGTTCCTTCGTTACTATATGTGGATTTTCTAGTTGGACCGTGATTGGTATACCGAGTTCCGATATGAATGGTTTTAACGGAGATAATGTGCCGCTTGTGAGCACTACTGAACGTATCCCTTGTTCTACCATCTGCTCCATACTATAAATTGTGTTTATTATACGACTTAAGATAACGTATTTTTTATAATTAAGATATAATATATCTCTATATATATAAAATATATTATAATGTATTTTTTTTATCACACAAGTTAGTTTTACCCAAAACCAGGACTGAAACACCAATAACTAATAAGTTTGCCATCCGTTTTAGTTGCCTTTTTACTCTCCCAGACATCATTCCTGTAATTCTTTTTTTGCTCTTCCATTTGTATGTGAACTTTGTAGCAACGTTTTACTTTTTCTTTGTGACGTACAATAGATGCACCGCTATTGAAAGCAGTTCTCAATAAATCACTAAATTTTTGTAACGCATTCCCTTTTCTTGCAAATGGTGAAGTACTGGTAGTTGTCAGATATAAAATAAGTTTGTCTAGTTTGTCTACCACAATTTGTTCCTTACCATGTGTTAACTATTACAACAAAAAATATATTACAGCAACAGTGGTATGTATGTATATAAATTTCTAGTATAATTATTTAAAAGTAATAATATTTACTTCAATTTTTTCAAGTAATTCAAAAATATATCCGCCAGGGAAAGTGTCTCCCTCACTGCGGTTTTTTAATTCAATAGAGTCGATGGCTTTTTCTAGTTCTAAAAACATTGCTTTTAAAATACATAGATCTTCTGCTGTAAAATCTTTTTGAACATTATTCTCTGACAAAAAGTCATTCTGCTGATCTGAATCTTTAGCCATATCTTGCATTACTGCAGTTATTTCATCAATACACATTGCAATATCTGTACTGCTTATCTGTACAGACATATACAATATTTAATTAGAATACATAAAGGGTTAAACAAAATGTTTCTATACCTGTAATGATGCTGCTTCTTCACAAACTTTTTCAACATTATGAGCTTCGTCCAATAAAACTACAGTATTCTGTAAATCTATACCCTGCGACCTTCGTGTTTTAGGATCTAGTAGATAATTGTAAGGCATGAAAACGATATCTGCATTCTGCTTCAATTCCTTTGCTAAAAAGTATGGACAACATTTGTGCTTTTGTCCAACTTTAACTAAATCTTCTATGTCTAGAACTTCTTGTTTAAATACAGGGTCATCTTTTCTAAAGAAACATATTAAAATTTATATTATATATTTACTATTTGATTTCTCTGCATTGATTATAAAATTGTGTCTAAATATTACACTAACCTGGCCTCGACATTGTTGAAATAAAAACAAGTTCTTGACTTTACTTTGGCATGACACATGTGTATTTTGTTAAAAGAACTTGTTTCTTTGGAAACTTCTGGATGAATGCATAGCTGATCTCGGGATCCCAATACAGCAGTAGCTACATGTTTGTATGACGTTTTCTTCAATTCATACATTGCCTGAGATAACTGAGAATGTGTTCGAGATGCATAAATAATTTTGGGTATAGCCCAGCCAAAACTTTGAACATTATCTGGTACTCCTGCTGCTTTTTCAAGCCCATTAGTTAAATGTTTAAAGAAATTTCCACCAAAGTCTTTTTTTTCTATTGCACCTGCTATCACTTGTGCTTGTAATTGAGCTTTCTTTGTCAACAGCCAACTTAAGGAGGAACACAAAAGGCTCAAAGTCTTTCCAGTACCTGTGAAATATTTACTTACATTTATAACATTTCATTACAAACCTATTCATAAATTACTAAAATAGCTTTAGTAAATAATCCATTTAACAAAAAAAGAAAAAAAATAAAAAATAGATAAAACCTATTAATTTAAAAGTTCAATTTTTCAATTGTTTTGTGTGGAACGATTTTCCTAAATTGAAAAAATATTTGAAATTTAATAATTTTAAAATTATATTTGTTTTTTATTAAAGTATAAATCACAAATTTCTTGTAAGATGTTAATTATTATCACAAAAATAGTAATAAAAAATAAAACGTAATCTAGAAGTTTAATTTTTTAATTATTTTGTGTCAAACGATTTTTACAAGTCGGGAACAAATGTTTCAAACAAATTACATGGCTTTTTAAAAAAAAATATCTTAAATTATTGAAAATTTCTTTTAAATGTCATTTATTTCTCCGAAGTATCCTCTTTCCTGTATAAGTAATTGCGTGTACAAATATACCTGTCGGTGACTCCAAGACACCATGCTGACCATTTTGCAGGCATTCTATCACCTTTCTCATATACTCCTCTTGCACAGGATACGGTTTAAAGGGGAAAGTAACGATAATATCGTTAATTACGACATCGGGCATTTTGGGAATTCGATTGAAAAACGCATCAGCTGCAATGAAATTCCATACGTCACCTTCCCGCCAGAATAGAAATCTAACCTGATGGCGTTTTTCATTGACAGAACTGGTGCGCACTCAGTGCACTTTAAAACCGTTGTACACAAATCGACGTAAAGACGTATGTATAATAAAAATATCGAAATGAGTTAAACCACGAAATCCTGAATACATTTTATTGTGTAATTTGATAAAATATACATTGAGCATCTTATCAAGAAATTATCTCACTTTTACATTCAAATCAGATTAGGTGCACTAAGTGTGCATCAGTTTTGCCAATGTTGAAAAATGTTATAAGTTTGTTCGTTCGTATTTAATTAGCTGTTTATTCCTGCACTGAACTGACGCTGTGCAATAAGTTGAAACGAAGCAAACGTATATTTGTTTCACTTCAACTTATTGCACCGCGTGCACCAGTTCAGGAATAAGGAACAGATCTATTGTGTATTTTAAAGGGCATTCTACAATGCGTTGCAAACACCCGTTGCCAGTTGAAACGTTTTTCACGACAATCAATTAGAAGCGTTAATGGTATTATTTATGCTTCTGATTGGTTACAACGTGGCCTTAAGAATGCGTAGCAACAATGCAAAGGTTGATTTTCGCATTCGTGAGTGATAAGAAAACAGATAAAAATAGTGACACGGAGTCTTGAAAATTTCAGATTGCGCCTTTATCTATAAGAGCTACGATAAGAACTTGTGTGGCGATGAGCTGACCCGAAAAGGAACAGGCGGGCCGCCACACTCGAGCCTCGAGGAGAAACCGCCGAGACCGGGCTACGCAAGATTAAGGTTAACGTACGCCAAATCAGCTGATTCAATAATCAGTGACTGACCAGTGGTGTGGCCGACACGACGATTTATTCAGCAGGTTCGTGCTCTTCCAGACCGCTTCTCTGTGCGGCACTTTCCTCTTTGGAGGGCATTTTTTATTAGGAGTTATAGCTCCTAGTGACAGAAACGGGAAAATATAAACGAATTAGATAGCATAACGGTTGGTTCCCTGTCCTCTGCACGCGATTAATTTATGGGGGTCAACAGCCGCTGGCTACTAATTTCAAAAGAAAAGGAAAGAAGACTTCGTAGTCCTAAGTCAGGTCAAAAAGAGATAAGCAAGTTCTATGAGCGAGATAAATGTGTTTGTGTACTTATTGATACGAATTTTAGATACTCTGGTACTACCGATATATTCTTTTGTAATCTTGATTAAATGATATAAAAATATTATTTACAACTTAACTTGATAATCTATATTTGTAGAAAACTATAGGGAAGATACTTAAGTATATATTAATATATCTAAAATATTCTTAAAAATGTTTTACATGAATCTGAAGAGTACATACGAAATTATTTTGTGGTAATTATGCATATAAGATAAAAGGTTAATGTGTCACGAGTTTATCTTTGAGACATGCACAAATATCTGATAAATAAAAGTTTGTTTTTAGTCTTGTAATTGTATCATATGTTATAATGTATTATGCTTCTTGTATTTAGGTAAATTAAATAATTCGCGTTTTTAATTATGTACGAATGTTTCTCATATATGACTAATTTGTTAGACTCCCTAACTTTATTAATACAAATCGACAGATCATTCATTTATTACTTGAAAAAACCTGGAAAACGGGATATTGAGAGGATTCTTCTTTTATCTGGAATTTTTTTCATGGAATTTATCAATTTTATCTTAAAGTTGTTTCTCAAATTTTATTCTTAAATTTGCATTCTATCTCTATCTGAAATTCTTTGATAATTTCTCTTGATAATGTAAAATGTCGAAAATCTGTGGGGTGATATAAGTATATGTATGCACTTTCATGTGTATTCCCATACATTTTTTGTATATATTGTATCTTACAAATTCTTATAAAAAAATCAGAGTGACAGTAGAAGACAACACTCAGTAGAAGAGAGCTCGCAAATATTATATACAGGATGTCTTATCTTAACGCATAATCAAAATTGCACGGCACGAAAGAGGCTCTCATATGACAATAATTTTTCCAGGTGGAAGCACTTCAGAGATTTCAAAATTAATTTTGTCTGTTAAACTGAAATTATATAATTTTTTACATAATATAATTCGTTTAATTATTCTGTATTTAAAAGTATTAAGGGATCTAATAGCTTACGAAATATATTATATTTTAATGTTGGTACATATTGACATAAAATATTAAGTATCTTGTAAACTGTTAATTTTTTAATACTCGTAATACCTTTATAAATAGAAGAATTAGAAGAATTGTATATTATTAAAAAAATATTATTCCATTTAAAAAAGTAGAAGTAATATTTCTTTTTGGCGCTTTCTCTCTTTCTCTCTCCCATCTAAAAAAAACGTGATCAAAATACGATCTCGAAACCGTTCCACTTTTGTCCGAAACATTTTTTTGTAGCTATCATATATTTCGAAATGTTTACCGTGATAAATTAAAATGGGACATCCTCTGTATAAGAGCGTCTCATTTTAAATGATGCATTAAGATTTCTCGGAAACTATGGTAGATACGGAAAAATGTTTCAAACAAAAGTTGAATAGTTCGGAGGGGGATGTAAGAAGGTACCATTGATTTGTCCTTGGGTGGCATCGCCAAGGTCAAGGTCACATGTTAAGAGCTTTTTAAAACACTGTAATAAAGTCATTTTTCATTACGTTCCGAGTTACAAAGCTTGAAAATTACAGTATCGCCGGAATTAGCACTACGCAGTGTCCGACAGCTAAAATGTTGAATGTTATTCAGAATCATGTCTTAGATAACATTTGTCAAGATTAAGGCCACTGGGATTATTTCTCTTATTTTCATTTTTGCACTAAAAATTCATTTTTACGTTAAAATAAAAATAAAAAGTACAATCTCCAATGGCTTTAATCTTGACAAATGTTATCCAAGACATGATCCTGAACAGCATTCAAGAGATTTTAACCGTCGGTCGGACACCTTGGGTAATGCTAATACCGGCAGTACTGTTACTTTTCAAGCATCATAACTCAAAAAGTACTTAATGAAAAAATATTTTTTTATATAAGCGTTTTGAAAAGCTCTCGACACTACCATAGATTCTGCCATCAAAAATAGGGTATTCCATTAAAAAAAATCGATGTGACCTTGACTTGATCTTGGCGACGCCACTCAAGGTCAAATCAATGGTACCTCCTTATGTCCCCCTCCGAACCGTACAACTTTTATTTGAAACATTTTTCCGTATCTACCATAGTTTTTGAGAGATCTTAATGCATTCTTTAAAAGAATGTGACACCCTGTATATGATAAAACAGCAGTTTATTTTTTGTAGTTTTATAAAGTTCTTTTTAAAATGTCAAGACTATTTCAGAGTTTGATGTTATCTTTCTTATTATGGTCGATTTTTACAGCTTTTGTTTATTAGAGATAAAGTGATGTATATTTTGTCTGATAAGGATGCAACTTTCTTGCAAGTTCCTCTTGAGAATATTAATGTTCCTTTCCATAATAAAAGAATAACATATAAAACACGAAACTTAAAAAAAGATATATAAAATATTAAGGATAATTTTTTTATGGGTATATTATTTTTAAAAGCTATTTTAAATATACTATTTGTTTCGCGGTATATTTTATTGTAATGTCACATCTCCAGTACATGAGTCATAAATAATATTAATTTTTTTTAATGTTTTCAAAGATGTTACTTTTTATTTATTGTTAGTCTTATTTTAAAGATAATCAAGGAATTATATGTATATATAACATTTTTTATAATTTAGAGAATGAGTTAAAAACTAAAAAATTTAAATACATATTTATCGATCATAAAATATATATTATTTAAAAATTTGTTTCACGCTTTAAAATGTGTTTTGAAATGTAATAAATTCACTTTAAAACGTTTGGGTGAGTCATCTATTTTAAATGGTTTGAAAATTGGAATGTTTTAAATGTATGACCTCGGAATTTGTTTAAAAAAATTCCATATTTCGAAAAACATTATGGTTATAACAATAAAACTTAATATAAATATATATTTTAATATTACGTATAAGAACAAAAAATTCCGAAAGAGAAAAATACTCATTTATTCGCTATCTGATTTGATGTAGAATCGTCCATAATTAGATTTGGTAACATGTTAATTCAATATTAAAATGATACTAATTATATGTATATCTATTTATGTTACAGGGTGCATTGTTTAATTGTGTGCAATTAATATATTTATTATGCGTCTCGTAATTTGCGATAACGTGGACTATGTCGCAGAATGGTCTGCGAAGTATGTTTTAAAGAGAATCAATGATTTTAATCCTAATGAGAACAAGTATTTTGTTCTCGGTCTCCCTACAGGTATATAATACTAATAAAATAAAAAGATAAACCTCTATGTTTAATAATTAAATTAACGATAACTTTTTTAAATATTTGATTATTAATTATATATGATTAATATGCTATATTAATATTATCATCTTAATAATCTTTTCTTTTTGTTTCCTTTCCATCAAGGAGGGACACCTTTGGGGATGTATAAAAAGCTTATAGAATATTATCAACAAGGCAAAATTTCCTTCAAATATGTTAAGACATTCAATATGGACGAATATGTTGATTTACCGAGAGATCATCCAGAATCTTATCACTTTTATATGTACAATAATTTCTTCAAACATATAGATATCGACCCGAAAAATGTGCATATACTTGATGGAAATGCGACGGATCTCGAAAAAGAGTGTGATAATTTTGAGAAAATGATCAAAGAGGCTGGCGGGATAGAATTGTTCATCGGAGGTACAACAGTTTCATTAAATCTAAACAAGAGATTTTTAGATGTAATAAGAATTTGAAAATAATTTTTAAAATTATTTACAGGCATCGGACCAGACGGACATATAGCCTTCAATGAGCCAGGTTCGTCGTTAGCTTCTCGCACACGAGTGAAAACTCTTGCGCAAGATACTTTGGAAGCAAACGCAAGATTTTTTGGAAATGATATTAACAAAGTACCAAAACAAGCACTGACTGTAGGCGTCGGTACCGTAATGGACGCTAAGGAAGTAATGATTCTTATCACCGGATCTCACAAAGCTTTTGCCCTTTACAAAGCTATAGAAGAAGGCATTAACCATATGTGGACGGTATCTGCGTTTCAACAACATCCTCGTACGCTTATAATTTGTGATGAAGACGCAACTCTGGAGTTACGTGTGAAAACTGTTAAATACTTCAAGGTAATCTCATCTATCTTGTCATGTCATGCTATCATGACTTAGCACTCTTTTTTTTGTCATGAAGTAGAGACATTGATTACATTCAGGCATAATGTTGAAATTGCGTCTCGTATTCAATTTATATACTATTTAGGCGCTCAGTGATGTACATCGCAAATTGATTGAGGAAGATGGAAATGCAATTCCCCGCCGTACAGTGCAAAACAATTGAAACGGTAGTTACCTTCATGACTTTTATGCTCAATCAAAATTTTCTGTATTATACGAGTTATACATATCCATTTTCCTTCCTATAAAAAATATCTTTTAGTAAGCAGAATATATTAGATAGATTAGAGATAAGATATTAACTTTATGTTCATCTATTCTCTCATTTTTTATCTAAATTTGTTATGATGTTGATTATCACAATTCTATATAATTAAATTTATAATCTTTTTTTGTAGAATTTATGGGACATTCATAGCAAATTAATCGAGCAAGAAAATCGGCCAAAATAAAGATTTTGTCATCATCGGCAATTTGTAAAAGTTATATAATGAATTCATACGAGGACAAAAATTGAAAGTTTTAACATATGGACGATAAAGCTATGAAGCTAGAGTAATTAGAGATTACATAATGCAATATATTTGTATTTTATGTTCTCTATTTTAATCGGATATTTACATATACAAATTTTAATTATATATATATATATACTATCTTATACACAACTGCCATATGAATGCTAGAAAAATATATTTTTATATCATTATTCTGTTATTTCAGAAATAAAAATATTCTTTTTACAGCAGTATTACAGGAGCATTTTCAGTGATTATGATCCGAGATTATTTAATCTAATCTTCCTTTCCAATGTATAAAAAAATGACAAGGCAATAACATAGTTTTTTAACTGCAATAGGTGGCTACAAAACAAATATAATACATGAGTGTTATATTAGCAGAAGATGCTTATTGCGCAACACTGCGATTATTGTAGAAATAGTGACAAATAGAGCACGGAGATTGTACGTGAATCACATGATAGTCGTAGGTCTCTCAAAGAGAAACAGGGACAAACTGATTGTGGAATTGAGAGTGAGAGAAACGAAGCTGACAATCATTGGTAGGGGAAATCTCCATCGTTCCAAGAACGGAAAAACGGCATTTGACAAAACTGCACGTGTGAGTCAATAATGTGCACGCGGAAATTAATCTCATCCGGCATGTACAAAACACATATAGGCAACATAGTTGAGTAATAGTGACTACGTAACGATGTAGAAATATTAGTATGAGACTAGAGAGGAGGCGCATCATACCTCCACCAGCCGAGGCGAAGGCGGCGGTGGCAGTGGCAATAGTTGTAGCTATTACAAATAAAATGATTGCTCGGTGCGGGACATGCAGAGATACGTGCGCGCTTCATTCACACGTATTATCTCGACTCGTACAGTCCGCCTGACACGAAACGTGATAATTAATGTAGATACGAGTTTTTCCTGATATTATTTGCCTGTGCGATAATCATGAGCAACGATCAGCAAGAGTTGAAGACGATTGAACTGCGCGAATTGCAACCGATATTGAGTCGTACATTCGGCAATCAGTTGATAGTGGTCCATTATACAACTAAGAATTTGCTGCAACCTGGCGAGAATTATGGTAGTACCATTTTAAGTGTTCATGCCGTAATTAAGCGCAACGATGAGTCAGAAGAGGAAGATCTTTATCTCATTGCGAAGATGCCACCGCCAACAGAATTCCAACGACAAATCTTTGATCCCCCGTACACATTCAAAAAGGAAATCTTTATGTATGAAAACATCGTACCTTATTACCAAGAATTGGAAAAAGAAATGGGCTTGAAGGAGAATGAAGTATTTGATATATTGCCTAAATATTATCAGTCTCGATTGTCGCTGACTCCAAATGTCGATTTCGATGATAACGCTGTTATTCTAATGGAAAACTTAAGGACACATGGTTATTACAACGGCGACAGAGCTAAAGGTAACGCGTTAAATATCTTATTTATTTGAAATATATATATATATATACATATATACATTAGTGAAACTTTGAGCTTATTTTAATGTTTTTATGAATATTTAAAGGACGATGCTCACGGTATAGGGAGGTTTCTGCCCTAGAGATGGAACCTCTGAAACCGATAAATTCATTTAGAGTATGATGAAATCTATCGCCTAATATCAATTCCGCTTTTTTATCGGCGGGGAAAGTTGAAAAAATCATATTTAAAGTTTTACCGAAGTGACGACGCGGAGGCGAGAGAGGCAGAGAGTGAGTGAGGCTCTAAATGAATTTATCGGTTTCAGAGGTTCCATCTCTAGGGCAGAAACCCCCCTATACCGTGGGTATCCTTCTTTGAATTAAAATTTTCTATAATTTAAAAACTAGAGAAAAATGTTCAGTTTAGCATAATAAATTATTTGTGAGCTCCTCAAATTCCTAATGAAAAGTTTATAATTTAACATGTTTATTTAAATTCTTATTTATAATACGATTAACACAGTCTTTATGAAAATAATGAGTATTTTGTGAGAAAACCGACACATTTATAAAATGTGTTCTAGAAATCATTCTAAAGAAAAAAGTTCATTAAAGATAGAATTGCGATATCAAAATTTTTATCATTAAAACTTGCTGGACACACACACACACACACACACACACACACACACACAAATTCTGATCATTTTCCTTACAACTTCGGATGTATACAAAAATTTGTATGGATTAGTAAAATTGATCAGAACAGTTACTAAATAATTATATTATATCTAATTATTCATTCACACTTTGAGCAAAAAGCAATTTAAATTGGAAAATAAATATAAAATGTTTTTATTTAAAATAAAGTTTGATTAACGGTTTTGAATGTTTCTACTTAGTGTTCTTATTAGTATTTTTAAAATAAATAAATACATAAATATAAAATATAAAAAATTCACATTAGTAATAATTTATTTTTACTTTGCAATTACACATAATAAATTAATTTAAAAAAATCACATTTTGATATTAGTTGAGACCACGTAGTCATTATAAATCGAGATTAATATAAAGTAGCGCGGGAGAGGTCAAAGCAAAATATAGGGTGTCCGATAAGTTTTGACAAAACGCTCGTGTGTAGATAGACCGGAATAAACTAAGTCGAAAAGTCTTGTACCATTCTGCAATTTTCGCAATAGTTAACAAGATATTAATTACTAAAAATTACTAAATATTAGTTTTCACTAATTTTTTACTCGAATACTATTAATTTTACAGAAAAACAGCGAGAGACAAAAATTGTTTAGTTTCTTCTCATAAAGTTCTGAGAATTTTTTCAGAATTTTTTAATATCGTATTTTCTCATGTTAGTAAAAACAGTTGCCAATAAGAAGAAAATACAGTACTAAAAGTTGATAAAAAATTCTGAAAAAATTCTTAGAGTTCTGAGAAGAAAATTAACCATTTTTCTGTTGCAGTTTTTCTGTAAAATTGATAGTATTTGAGAAAAACATTATTGAAGACCAGTATTCGGCAATTTTTAGTAATTATTATCTTATTAACTATCACGAAAATTGCAAGATGGTAGAGGACTTTTCGACTTAGTTTAGTTCGCTTTATCTACACGAATGTTTTGTCAAAACTTACCAGACATCCTGTACATAGAAAATTTTTGAACGCTTATAATTATCCCGGACACTTTCAAAAAATCTCCCCAGACATTCCCGAACACTCTAACAATAAAACAAGAGGCTTTGTCCAGGGAAGACAGATAACAACTCTAGCTATAAGTCAATTCGCTTCAGTTATGGAGACAATTTTAGATAATTTTAATATTGTAATAGGTGAAAAATGTCAGATATTTATAACTTATTAAATTTTATAAATTTATTATTTGATTATCTACGACTATTTTTTATATATATTTGACCACTCTGTTATCTCTGAGTCTGATATTTTTGACTAATTTTTGATAATCATATTGAGATGTTCGAATGTATGGTGAGTGTTCATAAAAGTTTTATCTAACATACAGTTTTTCTCGCATATATCATATATTATTCTCGCATATATATATTAATAGTTTTTTTGGCAATATATGCAATATCTAGAAATTTCAAGCTTTCGATTTGTAAATCGTTGAGAAATAAATTTTGGTTCTTGACACCCATCGAGCATTCAAAAATTTATCAAGAACTATTGTGAATTAACGAATATATATGGATATCTTGAAGAATAATTATGGATTATCTGAAGATGGCTTAATAATAATCTGAAACATGTAATGGTTTTATAAACTTTAATTAAATTTCTTTGTATTTATGTGATATATTTATATTCAAGTATTTATTTGACTCTTATATGTCCTTTTTAATGTCGATTTAGTTTTTTAATATTTAAGAGTCCTGTCTATTTTTCATTTTTCATTATTATTTATTATTTTATTAGGTGCACAGAAAAAAAACTATTCTTAAATCAACCATAATATATTTATATATAAGCAAAAATATTTTAATATTGCTTCAAAGATATCAATCTTGATTTGATTAAGTTTGTTTTGATGCAAGTATTACTTTGCGCTTAATTCAAGATTTGCTCAATTAAAAATCTCATATCAATACAAATAAATCTTATATCAAGACTAAAATTTTTAAAGCAAGATTACAATATTTTTGCTTATATATGAATATATTATGGTTGATTTAAGAATAGTCTTTTTTTCTGTGTGAATATTATTTTCCCTTAATATTATTTTGAAATTTCCCCTTTTTGCTTACAAATAGGCTGCTGCTTGTTATATTCACAGATTATCTAAAAGTTATAAATGTTTAATATTTTTCTCTCCTGTAACAATATTCATAAAATTATCTATATTTCGATAACTGACCTAGTGTATATGAACTTTTTTATTTAAAATGACTTTTAGAATATATTGTAGAAGTTTACAGGTTTCTTCACGGAACATTTTGTAATATATAAAAAAAATATATTTATTTTTTTTATATATTACATATGACAAAAACAGTTAATATAACTTCATAAATTGTATATATTGTTAATACAATAATAATGATTAAAATTAACTCCGTTTATTTAAAGACACAATACCCAATACAACATAATAAATCAATTACAAGAGATTTGTCATTTATCATAGTACAATGATTCCTTTTTTTCCTTATTAGCATGATTTATGATTTAGTAACAAAAGCATAATTTATAGTGTCAATTTCCTTGACCCCATTTTTTTCAAATTTTATGCGATTTCTCTTGATACTTAGGAAATACATCGAATAGCATTACGTCATAATAATTTTTATAAAATCATGAAAAATGTTTCATATAAGATCAATACAATTGCATATCACATTGCGTTTTCACTGATTATGCGAGTCTCTTACATATTTTAAGATAAATAAACTATTAGACTAATTAGAAAATGCAAATATACTTAGTCAGTTGGTATCTATTATGAAAAATGTATAACTTTTGTTTGAATTGCAGGATGCGATCTTGAACATTCGAGAGTCGCGATACGGGCCATGGCGAGATTTCATGCGCTAGGGATGGCTACAAAGTACAAGCGACCGGACTATTTCGAAATATTAAAGCAACGCAGTAAAAGCTTGGAGTTTAATACTGACGAGTTTGAGCACTTCCAAGAAGATATGCTGAAGAGGATAGCAGGGATCTCAGAATTATCTGTTTACGTCGATCGATGCGAAGCTGCCATTCGCGACTCGTTCAAATATGGCTTGTTTACAGTGACGCCCGATGAACCGTGGTCCACTATTATCCACGCGGACTTTTGGGTGAACAACATCATGTTCCATCGCGATGAAAACGGTCACGTAGACAATATTAAATTCGTGGATTTTCAGAATTATCTATTTTTCAGTCCATTGCGCGAGATGGTCTTTTTCCTGTTCTCTAGCACAGAGCTTTCGTGCGATGATCATATCGAAGAACTGATAGATCTCTACCACGAGACATTTTTAGCTGTGCTGAACCGAATGGGCTGTGATATAGAGCCATTTACCAGAGAGAAATTCGATGCTAAGTTGTTCACCGATGCCAGGCTTGAGTCTATGCATTTGTTCTTCATGCTTAAGATACTCACACTAGACGTGCAGGAGACCGAATTGAAGCACGAGAATATGAAAGACGTCATGATGACCTACCAAGGGAACCAATTGTTCGTTCAACGATTGCGAAAGGTCGTGTTATATTTTATTAAACACGACTGGATGTAGGCAATATACAATAGGAAAAAAAAATAGAAAATGTCCTGAAATATCAAGTTACATATAAATACATTTATGATTGCGTGATAATGCAACGCAAATGATTGCGCTACATATGTAACTACATTACACATTGTTTTGTTTCATCCTTTGCAAATCGTTAAACAATAAAAGGACGAGGCAAGTTATAGAAGAAAATGGATGTGTATATATAATTTAGCAAAATTAACAAATATATGTATAAAATATATATTTTACAACACTTCATTAAGTTTTCTTTATTTTACAAATATTTGAGTAAAATGTAATTTATTTTAAAATAGATTTATTTTCTCTTGACCTTGGGTACTTTCCTATTTTTATTCCTGTTCTTCACATTTGTGACTTCGTAGAAATTGCTTCCGATCTTTTTTCTTTTACTAGCGCGTTCTATAGCTCTTCGCTGTTTGCTTGTTAATCCTTTTGTTTTTTTACGAGACATTGATGAGATACTTTGCATATCATTACTTGAAACTGTTTTAGAAGGAAGCATTTCAGTATCGCTGGAATCATATTCATTGTCTATGACATCGAATACACTCTGTTTCAGATTATCTTGTGCGATAGGCAAGAATTCTGAATCTGAATACTCATTGCTTTGATTCATATCATAATATGAATCAAATTTTTTATCTGCGTTATCATTGAGAACGTTATCATTATTCGAAGAATCGTTCACACTGTCTCGATCATCTAAATTTTCTATTACTTGTAAATCAGATTTATCTTCTACGGTACATGAGTCATTTTTTGTATTCGCATCTTCTGATTCCAAGTTTTCCAATTCCGATTCACTTTCCACACTGCTATCATCCTCTACGATACTTTCACTGAAAGATTTATTCTGCTCTAGAGTCTTGACATCGTCATCAGAATAAGGCAATCCAACGCGTATTTTTCTAAAATCTTGTGTCACTGTCAGCTGATTCTTTATTATCTCTTTTGAAAGTAGATTAATTTCTCGTGCTTCTTTATTATCGCTGATTTTTAACACATTATCTTGTGTGATAACAGTTTCATTGGTATTAGCTGTTTGATTTGATAAAGGTTCCTCATAGCCCACAGGTACAACATAAAAAGGCAGTTTACCACGTTGCCAGTCATTGAGTATCATACGTGCAGCAATTGCAATGTCAGGTTCTCCTTTCTTTAAAAGCTTGCCGCTTCGACGCGCCAATTTTTCCAAAAAATCAACATGATCTATCCATACGTTTATTTTGTATGTCTTACGAATGTACTCAGGTTTCACTCTTTCTAAGACAGAGATGATGTAATCTTCTGGATTCTGAACGAGTTCTACTCTCACTACTCCCTTCAATACCTTCTCGGTGTCGGTTTCCGTCGATGGATAAACGACACCGGGACAATCTATCAAATAAATACGGCGCATAAGAGTTATGTACTGCCACACTTTTGTTTCTCCAGCTATAGGCGCCACTTTACAGACCTTTTTGGAACGCAAGGTGTTTATGATGGAACTCTTTCCTGTATTAGGATACCCTATGAAACCAACACTGATCTGTTTTTTATCAACGTGTAATTTTGCAAATTGCCTTAGTAGATTTATCAGAGAACCTTTGCCAAAAGGATGTGTTAAGGAGGCGTGAAAAGCAACCGTTGGATATTCTTTGCTCAGAATGGCAACCCATCTTTGCGTGACCCACGTTGGCACTAGATCTACTTTATTTAAGATAAATATTAAATGTTTGTAAGGTTTCTCGGTTTTCAGATATTTTTCCACAGGTGGAGACCTAGTTCCCATCGGATCCCTCGCATCCAATATCTGTAAAATAACATCGGAGGAGTCAATGACTTTGTACAACTCGTTCCATATTCTTTTGCTTTGTCCTGCCGACATGATCCAATCTCTTTGTGCATCCTTTACGCCAGTGTCCTCACGGACAAGGTCGTAGTCTTTGGAGTCTTTCTCCTTGTTATAAGTATCTTCCCTGTCCTCAGCCAATTTCTTCAATTCATTGTACGACGTTGCTGCCAAATTCGGTCTTTTTCTAATCTTCTTTGGACCAAAAACATTTTCAAAACTTTCTGTATCCAATAAATGTACTCTTGCGTTTGCCGCCTTTTGCTGAAGCAAAGTTATAGGCAATTGAGTAGGTTTCATGACAACTTTATAAGGATCTTTCATGGCAGTTCCTAATTCATTCTGGAATTTTTGCAAAGCATTCTGTGAGATGACTCGTGAATTACCAAACCATCTTTGGGATGGCTCCACACGCGATGTAGTTCCAGAAGTGTTCCAGCCTTGAAACGGCGCAGGGCTAATGATCTTTCCAGCACGATTGCGTTTCGGTCTCTGATTACGATACATCTGTAATCTTTTAATAGTTGCTTTCGTTCGTACTTTAGCAACTCCTTTCAATCCTTCTGTAGGACGTTCAGGATTCATACTGTGTCCTGAACGCTTAAAGCCCTGCTTTCGCGGGGCTTTATTAGTGGTATGTGCTTTAGCCATTATGTCTGTAACAAATGTATCGCTTAATCTTAATATATAAAATATACAACATATTAAAAAATATTTTTTCAAAACTTAGTCTTTTTTAACATTATGAATAAATTGAAAAAGGCATTATAAGTTACATATCAAGATAGTAAAATCAAATGTATAAAAATAACTTGATTCTAATTAAATAAATATTAAATATTATATATTATATTAATCGAATATAATATGTTAATATATTACTACATTAAATACATTAAATAAATTTAATCAGTTTTAATATTTCGCATAAAAGTGGTTTTAAATTCGATAAAAGCAATGTATATTTCTATGTTTTCTATATTTACATAGTTTATATTTATATATTTGTTAGTTTTTATTATAAAATGAACTACAATTGACAACGTACCAAAATTGTTGTTATACGCCAAACGTAATTAATCAAAACGTTGATAAAATACAACTTGCAACATAAATATGATATAAATAAATTCAGCGTGATTCAATGTGCAGCCTATAATAGGTTAAGTTACAATCCCACCTATTGAATATTGATTTCTGATTTCTGCATCTGCACATATGTGCACAGAACACTTGCTGCGCGGCGCCAGTAGCCAATAGGTGCATCCAGAAGCACGACCGCTCATTGAGCTCTTGTATCTGTTTGGTCTATATTTTTCGATCTAATGGAATATGCCAATCAGACGCAAGAGCTCATCGAGCGCTCAGTGAGCGGTCGTGCTTCTGGATGCACCCAATCATTCTTTCGCTTTTATGAAAAAGCGATAAACTGATTGGCTATCGCTAATCTCCATCGTGCCGTAAGTTGCATTCTATGTGCAGAAGCCATCAAGGCCCGTCTACAATACACGGAGTAAGAAGTAAGAGTAAGAAATTGACCAATCACAGTCGATTATTATCACATTCGACTGTGATTGGTCAATTTCTTACTCTTACTTCTTACTCCGTGTATTGTAGACGGGCCTTTAGGATCGTTCGATGTACTATCGATAGCTCGCTTTTTTTTGTATTATCGCACGTCAGTATAAGCAATTTCACGATCAACGGTACCAACTGTGGCAACTGCGAAGGAGGTTTTTGTTGCATGAAATAAAGATATGATCGTTTCATTCGCGGAGTTATACATATATAATATATATACACATTATATACACATATTATTTGTGTGTGTTGTGTGTGTGATAACCAGATCGCTGTAGATCGTCATAAATATGTGTAGTGTCAAACTAACCATGCTAAGACGTATTAGCTCTTGTTAACTACCGTAAGAATTTAGATTCGCCGACACGACCGAAAGATGGTCTCGATTATCAAAAATCAGCTACTGAAACATCTGTCGAGGTACTGTCCGTGCAAACACGATCGATTAACCTACAACACGGTTGCAAGTGACACGCCAAAAAAAAAATCGTCCTGTTCAAGTCACACGTCACGTAACGCACTCCTTATTATTCCTTATTGTCGAGACATACTTCTTGTCATTGCGATACAGCTGTTGCATCTTCCTTTCCTATGTGTTCTGCATAATTGTAACATTCGTAGAGCAGCTTCGAAAATAACAAATGAAAATGTTCTCCTATTGTAATTGACATACTTATCATCATATGCTACTGATTTTTTCTACTTTTTCTTATCAGTAAAAGTTTTGCACATTTAAGTTAGCAATAGTTGTATAACCTTGTGCATAAAAATTTACACCTATGCTAATTATACCTATGTGTGCTAATTATATTTATCTATTATGAAGTATACAAATTAAATAATTTTTCTATAATTTGTATGTACATACATATAATGGATATTATTTATTTAACTTATGATTTTTATAACTACTGCCAAATAATATATTTTGCATGTTGAGCTTTTATATTGTGTATTATAGGTTTACTAAAAATTTATCTGCTGATAAGATAAATTTGAGTACATTCAAAGGTGAAGGAGAACTGTCAAATTTAGAACTTGATGAAACAGTCCTCACGGATCTACTAGAGCTGCCATCGTGGTTAAGACTAACTAATGCTTGGTGCAATAAAGTTTCATTTCGCATACAATGGACCAAACTAAAAAGTGTTCCTATCTTTTTGGTAAATGATAGTTATTGATTATAAATATATGATATAACTATACTAAACTGTAAACAATATAATTAAAATATTATATTTGCAGAGTTTGGATGAGGTACATATAGATGTAGAAACATGTGAAGATCTAAGAAGCATGTCTTCCCCGCAGGGTATATCATCATATGCTGGTTCTGCAAAATATTCTTTTATACATAAAGTAATTGATGGAATAACAGTAGCTGTCAATACTGTACTGGTTACATTTAAAAGCCCTGCGTTTATTGCCTCAGTCCAGGTATATTATTATACAGTGTACAACATAGAGGATAGTAAATTGAAGATTTTGAATAGATGATTATTTATTATAACATTTATTAAGCATAATTTTGTATTATTTAGATGAACCGGATTATGGTAGAATCCAAGTCAGCAACATGGCAGCGTTGTGATCTCAGAACTACTAGAGTGAAGGATCCTGATCGAGGGCAGTTACTTATCTTTAAAGAGTTAGAATGGCAGACTGTTAGAATAGAAGCTCAAAGTACTAAGGATCACAATTTGACACCACTTCGTTTACTTACAAACCAAGCAAGATGTCGAATTACAATAAAGAAAAGAATATCAGGTCTGTGAAAGTTGATGTAAATATCTTGATAGTGAATACATCATATTCACTATTGCTAAATCATCTATTTTATTACAGATTGTTTCGTTATGGGCTGTAGACTAGTAATTATCTTAGATGATCTTCTATGGGTATTGACAGATTCACAACTGAAAGCTGCGCTTCACTTTCTTGACTCTTTGGGTGGTCTTATTGAGAAAGCTACTAGTCTTGAACGAAAAACAAAAGCTGCAAGAAAGTTAGAGGTTGGCATTTATTTAATTTGTGACTATTTAATTTTTATTTTAATTAATTTTTGTGTACAACTCTAATAATTTATTATTAATTTGTCTATTTTATAATGTAAGGTTTTACCAGAATATCAGGCACAGATATCTCAACAAAGCAGAACAAAGAGTCAATACAATACAGCGATTTCAAAAATATTTACGAGATATGATGTTGTAGAGACATCATATCATTTTCTTTCACAACGCATTGATCTTCACTTATGCGATGATGCTGGTGGTAAGATCAAAAGAGACTTGGATTTGTTTTCACATTTATTAAGATATTATTTACTATTTTATTTATATATTTATTTATTTAACATATTTTAATATATATATATATAATTTAGGATTTTCTGCATTATATACATAGTTTTTACTCTTAACACTATGTTATTAAAATAGGAGGCAGATCATTACATCCTGATCTAAAGGATGGTGGTGCATTACAAATTTCAATAGTTAGATTTCAAATTGATTATTATCCATATCATTTGGCGATGGCGGATAGAAAACATTGGGCCAAATACAGAGAAAATGCTACACCTCATAATCAATGGTTGCAACAATCGTTGAGTTCGTTTCGAAGTCAGTTTATGGATCTCATAGATTCTGGGAGAACACAACATTCTCCTTTAACAAGAAGTCAAGGAAATATAACAGGTTTGTGCATATATATTTGAACAGCCAAATGTTTGAATAATACATAATTGGTATAAGACTTTACATATTATTCGATTTTATTTAAAATAGGAAGCACTATAAAAGGTTCCAAAGAACATTTAGAAAAAAGTAATCAACCACAAAATTCAAATGTCACGCCATCTGAGCAAAAGAAGTCTCAACATCCTAGTGGTAATCCTGTGAAAAATTACGTTTTGGAGCAACTTGCCAAACTGATGACAACGTGCATTATTATCAGGATCGATGATTTTACTTTGTACAAAGTGACGACAACTTCGCGTAATCCAATGCCAAAAGAATTTATCTCAGGTATTGTATATTTAATACTTAGTTATTTGTTTATCAGGCTGTTTATTAAAATAGTCGCATCAAGTTTGACAATAATTATTTTATTTGGTAATTATACAGCTCAAACCAGGAAAAAACATATACCAGGTACAACAAATTAGTAGTTGTTCATTTGAATGTAACATTGCACATAAAGTTTTTAGCTAAATTTAATTTATTTTAACAAGTAGATTTATTTTACTCCTCTTTTTTTTTATTATGTTTAGTTTATATGTATGTTAAAAAATTGAGATTAATCTTTACTTTAATATTCAATGTGCAATGACATGTACCTAAAGGATATTGATATTACATATTACAAAGTTTCTTAGAGATTATATAAGATATATGTTATATCTACAAATGGTATCGCTAAATACTGTTTATTTTTTTTGAAATGACGTATAAAATTATCATTGCATGTGAGTCAAATTGAAATAGTAGCTAGATTAAAATTTTCTTTTCGTATTTTAGTCAACTTGCATTACTCCTATATCTATTTAAATTAAATTTTTATTTAGGCGACCGTGACAGATTTAGTCTTCCAGAAGACGTAACAATACTTCATGCTGAGTTTACTTATTACTATTATCCAGGGGATATTACTTTTCCCTGTAAGCAGATATTTCATATAAATATTTTTATTCTATTCGATAACTTCATTATTAAACAACGTATAATTTTTTAGTGCCACCACCTAAATTTTATGTACAGCTTAATCCCATTCAAGTAAATTTCGATGTCTGCTCATGCCTTTGGTTTAATTCTTTTGCATTAAATCTTTATCATTCTCTTATGGGAAAGGACAAGCTGAGTTCTTCGCGCTTAATGTATTTTGATGTAAAAATAGAGGCTATACTACCAAGAGTAAGTTAGAACATATTAGCATATATTTTTACTACTTATATATCAACCCATTCACGTTTTAGTAATATTAAAATTTGTATTTTTAGATAGTTTTTGAAAGTCAGCAGGATTATCCAAATCAGAAAGACAGACCCAAGTCTTTGCATATTCAAACCTCTAGAGCGTCTATAACAAATGTTCGATCAACAGAAAGATCTTCAAGGGCGGATTTGGCACAGTGTCTGAATGCGTTTCAAATGGGACAAATGTTCTTTGGTGCAGAGTTTCCCAGTAAATCAGGAGATTTTCATGTAGTAACGGATAAATTTTTAGCCCATTGTGCAGGTATGTATTTACGATATTGTCAATATTAGCAACACATTTAGTTTTTCTTTATTAGTTTTCTTTTTCTGTATCTTCTTTTTGTTTTGTATTTTAGGCACTGATAATATTAGGCAAATACCACCCAATTTCAGTAGCAATTCCGTAAATGAGCTGCTTCGTCAGTTGAACAGAGAACTTTTATGGACAGAGGCGAAAGATGTATGGTGCTGCAACTTGGAACCTGTTTGGGGAGATTTTTTCGGAGCACGGGCCGTTGGCCAAAATCGGCCCGTACCGTTTCTAGATGCGTTTCCTCTAACACTCTGGTGTTACTTCACTACAGACTCATTAACCACGGAGAAGCTGTCGCCCGCCGATATTCACGGGCTGGCATATATAAGCAATCTAGTTAGCGTACAGATAAATCATTATCAGTATTTGTTCTTACTTAGATTGTCGGAGATAATATCCGAGATGGCTACGTACTTGGCTGTGGATTCAAATAAGATTTTGAAAGTGGAGAATGGTGGATCATTGATCATAGGCGCGTTGATACCGCAGGTGGAAGTGACATTTGTGATGCCGTCGCATACACCTGGTAAGGAGAATTCCGGCGGTGATTTAGAATCCGTTGTGCCTGATTCGTCCAGCATAGCGGACGATTTCGTCGGCCCGTCCACAGTTTGGCATACTAGCACGGTGAGCGCGCGAGTAGATTTTAGCGCTAAGAGAATGAACACGAGCAACGACGTAGAGACACCTCAGAGTGAGGCATCATCGATGATATCAATGGATTACTCGCATTCCGCTCCGACACAACCGGTTGTCACTTTTAAACAAAATGGCACGAAGAAAGGCGATCAGGATGGTTCAACGAATGCAATGTGGTGCATTCCCGAGAGTTGTGGATCGCAATACAGTAGTGTTGGCAATACAAGTGACGAAAAGAAACATACAACGGAAACCACACATAAGCATAGCAAGTCGGACTCAAACACGCCCTTTATTCCGAATAATTTTAATGTTAATCTTTCATCTGTGAAAAAAGGATTCAGCAATCTAATGACATCGATCGACTCGGCTTTGAAGGCTTCCCCGGAAGATGGTAGCAGCGATACAGTGTCTATGAGAAGCGACGTTAGTTCGGACAGTGAGAATTACGTTTTAGTAAGCCTACAGGATCAAGGGAAGATTGACGCGGTATTCGGCATTGATAACTCGATTAGGATAACGGCCGTAGAAGAAGCGACTGAAGTTGTGGAAGAAACGCCGGACACTCAAAGTGAAAAATCTATGGATAGCGTATGCAAAAGGAAGGATCTAGCAAGTATCATAGACAATTGTGAACAAGCTTTCATTATCGTCGAAGACAGTAGAAGTAGAATTTTATTTTTTTATCCGCAGGTTTCCATGGCAACATTCAAGCTGTCGAAAGTTGAATTTATACAACAATCTTGCGATTATTCTTCTGTTATTAAAGTTCAAGTTTCTAATATTGACAATGATGAGTGTTCATCTATTCCTTGGGATGAATTTCAGGTGAGTTAAATTATATTTTAATAGATGTAAAATAAAATAAATATATACATATATACGTTATGCTATATTATATATAATTATGATCTTTTTAAACGAACAAAATTCCTTATTAATTGTACTGCTGCAATAAAAATTTATTCTCTTCTTTTATGGAAATTTTGTTACTTTTACATAATATATATAGCTTATTTATTCAGCATCATTTGTGTGCTAATTTAAAGTATTTTGAATATAATTAAATTATATTTATATGGTAAATTTGTATTTTGTAATAACTTTATTGATATTTGAATTTCAACCATAAAAAAATCACTTCTCTTCACCCAATATTTTGCCATAATTAAAAAAAAACTGCATTGAACTTTTTGTGATTATAAGTCATAGTAATCCTTTCTAATTAGAATATATATTTGAAATAGCGGGTTACTTGTGCATAAGCTACTAATACTTGAGTAGTCTCGCAGTAATTTGCTCATTGTTTTTACATTATATAATCAAGTTGATATTATAAATGTATATTTATACGATTTCTGTCTTTTAACTTTTTTTGCATGCCTCTCCCGTGTCTCTCCTTCTCTTGTGAATGTTTTTATGTGGCACTTGTGGCAGGTCAAGAGAAAGGTATTGGCAAAACCATTCATACATTTATTATTAGACACTGTGAAAAAAATGCATGTGTTGGTATTGAGCTACATCACATTGCTGTTATCATACTGTTGATGGATTTCGTAGAATTAACAAAACTTTAATAATGTTTTAATAAATCAAATTATAATATTATAATTACATAATTATCATACAGTTATTAGCAGATACAAATTTTTATTCAAAAAAAGCCAACCACAAATAGAAGTATATTAAAAAATGGCAATTTATATCATATATTTATATATATATATATATATCGTATTATATACAGTAATAATTATATTCTTTTGCAACATTGCTTTATTAAAATTTGCATTATATGTTTCTGCTTTTATCTTTCTTGTTTGACAGAATAATTTTAGAATTAATTAAAGAAAATATTATTTTTTGTTATTAAATTGGAATGCTTACAATTCTAAGTAAGTTACACTTTTAATTATTCATGATTTCCATACACAGTTGATACAACTTCAATTTTCAAGTTTTTTTTATTAATTAGATTGCGGTAATAAAATGTATGGCATGGTATTGTAATAAGCTTGCATTACGATAATTACAATAAGCAATGAAGCTTGATTATGAGCTTACAATTCTAAGTAAGTTACACTTTTAATTATTCATGATTTCCATACACAGTTGATACAACTTCAATTTTCAAGTTTTTTTTATTAATTAGATTGCGGTAATAAAATGTATGGCATGGTATTGTAATAAGCTTGCATTACGATAATTACAATAAGCAATGAAGCTTGATTATGCTAGGCGTTGTAAATATACTTTATTTCAATTTTGTATATTTTTTTGTATATTATTTTTAATGAGGTTTATTAATATTGCTTCATACATTATATATATATATAAAAACGCTTTAGCGCATTGATACGCTTTTGCATCTGAATGAGATCGTGGTGTGTGGTTCTTACAATTTTTATATATATTAAATTTTAATCTAAAATGTTTTAGCGTTTGAAATTTGTTAACATATTTAACAGTAGATTTTTACATGCTGTAATTAATAGATTTAAAAATACATTATTAAAGCTGTGAATTGTTTATAATTTATAACTAACAAAAAGGTATCATTAACTCATTTAGTGTACAAATCATATTTCATCTAATTTCGTAATATAATATTTCAATTTGAACAGTAAATTGAACGTAATCAATATGGAAATAGATATTTTATTAGCTATAAACACAATTCATAGATCTATCCGTATTTAATATGTTCATGCATTCTGTTTGATAGACCAAGTTCAGTTCGCGATCTCGAGGCTGGATAGAATTACCGTCCGATTCTGACTGCAGATCACGTATTAAGCTACGTTTGGATCATAGATTGAAAAATCCAGAGGATTCTCGTAGATTATCGGATGCTAGTCAGAAAGATATGAGTGACAGCAATAGGCCAGCACCTCAAGGTTGTACTAGATTGCCTGAGCAAGACACATCTCGTACATCCGACATCAATGTGCATGACAAAGAGAGTGTTATGAATTTATTCGAGGATAAGTTAGAGATGAGAGTCGCTAACATAGGAATGGCATTGTCAATGAGCTCGGTAACGGGTTTAGCGGATTTGGCAGAGGACGAGATCATACCTAAACCAATTCCTATGCAGGTGAGTATTCTCGGAAGATTATCAAGTACATTTCTTGGATATAATATTCTCTAGAAATATAAACCTAAAATTTATTGTCGAACGCATATATTATTATTTCAGATATACTTAGAAAATATATCGTTACGTTTAAATGAAGATCGTCCGCCAAATAACATAACTTCTCCAGGCCCGATCCCGATAGATTTGAATATTTCCAAACTCAGGATAGCGCGGGACATGAGCGGCGTGTTTCACATTGAACCCGTTGGTAAGTAACGTTATCGTTGAACGAGTCCATTTGTTTCTGCCACTTGCAATTAACATTGAGTTGATTTTTCTTTTCCGATTTTTATGCGATATTAATCTTAGTTACGTCGTTCCTGTGCGCCTGTAAATATATGTACCTGTAAGTTGGTATTATATGTAGATTTTTACATTGCGCAAGTGGCAGATTTCTGTTTGGAAGTAATTAATATTACATATTGCGTAATTGTTCTCTGCACCCAGGCGGCCTTTCGAATGTGAGCATTGATATAACACTTGTAGACAAATAGTTTTAGATCTCGCTGCTTATTATTATTGCACAGCTTAACATATATTATTTCAACTAGACATAATTAATATATAGATAAAATATAGCATTTAAGCATGAATTATAGCTTATTTTGTACACAAAGAAAAATTTGTTGAGTTACAAGCAGTAATCATTTTACTTTTTATTATGTATTATTTTATACTTTACGTATTGTTAAATTTATATAGAGTATATCTAAAATTGATTATAGCAGAATATTTTTTTTATATATTTGAGATTAGTTATTTTTAATAATTTTTTTATTTATACCTAATAAGAGCTGACCGATATAATTTTTAAATTATTTATTAAAAATTTTCTAAAAAATAGAAAAATAACACGTACTACATACATTTTTATTAATAAGTTCAATTATTGCCATTGCCAATTATTGTCTGACATCTTTGAAGCATGCTTTAATTAATTTTACAGCATACTTTAGGTGAAGATCGCCACATTAAATGAATCTATCGAGATAATTGTTCCATCGTATGTATTTTTTATCTATGCTGCAGCATAATATTTACATATCATCAATTAGATCTACATATGATGATTGTGGTGGCCAGTCTAATGTTTCGACACTATTTTCTTTCTTTCATTAGGAATAAAAACGGCTCCGATATTTTACACATACGTAAATAACTGTATGATCTGTTTATCCTCTTTTTTTGATATCTTTCATGTCTTACCATGGTTTAATAGATCATCAACGGTATTGTTTCATACCACTTGATCAACTTGTTTACAAACGCCTTAGACTTTTTTATGTATTTTGCATTAACTTTGAATCTTCTAAAGTATGCTTATTTATTGTCAAATATGTTATTTTTAGCAAAAGTCGAACAATAACTTTATATAATGCTTCATAGAGGAAGAATCCTTCCATCGTTCAAAAATTTTTAATGCAACAGTTTCAAAATTTAAATAGAAGTTTACCTGGTCACGCTCTTATTAGACAGACTATATTATGAAGAATTAGATAGATATTGAATCCCAAGTTGGTAAAAAATTCTTTGTCATAAATACGTGTATCCTAGTTAATGATTTATAATAGTTGTCTTATACACCTAATCTATATCTATTTCTTATCATAAAAATATATTTTTTATATTTTATATTGCATATATCTAACGTTAGTATGACTAGACACATCTATATTTATATCAGTATATTTATTTCTCTTTAATTATTATCTCTTGAAAGAAATTATATAGTGTTATGTTTGTATGTTTTTGTTGGAATATTCAACATAACTTCTAGTAGATCAAACAGCAATTTTTTTCTTTTTAGTAACTGCAATAGAGGAGACCCATTCAAATACGGCATTATCGAGTGACAAAATGCTTAAGAATGCAGAATGCGAGAGAGAATTAAAAGCTTTAAGACAATCCAGTAAGCAATTGAAATTAGATAACGAAGAATTGAGACGTCGTATGGGAGCTCTAGAAAGATTGTCGGAAGAAAATGCGAGATTAATGCGCGTTAAAGAGGAATCGGATATAATAAGATCTCGTTTGAGCGCCGCAGAAGATGACATTGCGAGTCTTCTGGAAGAAAAGAAACTCTTACATGAAACTATTTCAGAGCTGCGAAATCAAAGACTGGAAGACGATCCTGAAGGTAGTAATAGAGCTTCGTGGTCTATTAAGAGATAGCATACCAGTTGTTTTGATTGTTCCAAATGTTGCAGTTCTACTAAGTCTTAATTAGTTATATTTTCTATACTAAAAAGAGAAAAATTTTTTTGACTGAAGTCTAGGATATCTTCATGTAAAGCAAAAAGACTTTCAGTTTATTTAAATAAAATAGTTATCGCTTACGCGCGATATAATTTTCAACTTCACATATATGAATTAATGAGAATTAGAATAATTTTTTAATTTTTCTGAAAAAACTATCAGGTCTATAACTATTCTTTAAGATATATTATTCTCGTAAAGTATTATTATCTGCCGTAATTACATGCTAGTAACTGCCGTTTAGGTCTTTTGCTTAAAATGTAAAACAGTGATAAGAATCATATAGATACGCATACAAACTTAAATGAAAAATATCAACTTTCTTATCATGATCGAATATAAGGCGATAAACCGCAATATTAGCCTGTTTCACGAAAATTAGTAATTGGTCATACGATTTTTTGATAAATCGCCTGTGTATTGTTTATGAGTAGTATTGCTAAAAGTTGTGTATGATCATATTTTTTGTATTATGCGCATTATTTTGTTATAGCGTATGTATATATAAATAATTAACAAATATTTTGTTATTTATTTAGATATACATGCTTATATAATATCCATATCCTTCTGAAAATGAAGTAAAATATATAATAAAGATGTAAATAAATAAATAAAAACGATTTGTTTAGAATTGTATTGATATCTGCATTAATAAAGAAGTGTGCTATATATATTTCTCTGTTTTAAAATGGGAATTAAAATCTACTCGAGCAGTATTTGCATGTTTGTGCATTATACTTATGAAAAGTATTTGTATCACGATTTTTTTAGAAGGATATGTATGTACATGTACAGAATAAGCAAGTGCACTAGTCAGTATATCACAGTTTATTAGGTATATTGATTGATTCTATAATTGGTAATATTTTCATATTTTGCTTTCTATATAATAAGTAAAAGCATACTGTGAAACATAATGATTTAAAACAGACGATTATAACTCAATAATATATACTAGTTGAGCCTACGGATAGACTTCAAATAGAAATTGTGACCTGGTGGTATCGCATTATATCATATACATAATTTTGTATTGACTGATTTAATGATTCATCGAATGATGAAAATTATAAATAATAATAATATGATAAGGTGGGACGTTTCAATAAGACTGTATAAAATTCGGATATGTTGGTCTATAGTAGTCGCACTAGAATCCTTCAGATAATTTGTATAAACGTTAGAAACAGTGGAATTGACTTGATAAATTTTTAAAAGAGAGAATTGTAATACGATAGATTGCGAATGATAGTCCTTTTAATACAAGATTTGTTTTAATTTACAATTGGTCCCAATAATAGCTTCCTTAGAGTTTGATTTTGATAGATTTAGTTTCTATAACGGATTGCTGGCCGATCCTACATAAATGGAAAGTATTTTTTTAGTGCATACGAATACATAATGCGGTTGAAATTTGTTTCATAATGTAAATTTTTGCTCTTAATATACACATTTCATGTATTATAGATACGTCATTTAGATAGATTTCCATTTAGATGCGGCTTTGAACGGCGCGTTCTCTCGGCAAATATTTTCTGATAAACAAATACAAATCATGATTGTATATCTATGTGATGATGTAATTGCTTGAAACGGTGCAATACGATGTAGTTATGTAATATTTGACTAGTGAACGCAATGACTGAAGGTAGCAATTGTGTCTACATATATTAATATGTAGGCTTTTAGAAAAGAGTGAAAGATAAAAGTTGAAGTTTTTGTTACTTTCAAATATACGGATAAGCTTTTTATAATGCACATATCATATCTACAATGAAGAGTTTGCTTATATGTATAACACATTTATATATGATCTGATAACATTTTATATTGCAGAAACATATTCTCCTTGCGATTTAATTGTATTGATGTCTCTTATTTCATTTAAGTCTGATTTAAATCAACTTCCTAAAGTTTGCTCACAGTTCCTTTCTTAAAGAACTACTTTTTTTTTACATTAATACAAATATGTTTGGTAATATTATATATACAAATATGTTTTGGTAATAATATATATCAAACATACTTTTTTTATTGTATATTATAATATTAAACTGAAGTTTTATCTTATAAGTTTTTAATCTTTGAAGTTTTAAATAACTATACTTTAAATACACGGGAAGGCTCCGATTGCACACATTGCATGTTGCACACATGCGTCGCTAATTGGCTAATTTAAAAATAAAATATTCTCATTGGTAAAGCAGTGAAAAATTACTAGGCACCAGCTGATATAAGTGATGTGTGCAATCGGGATTGTAGGCAAACGGGATCCTCCCACACAAATACACCTTATAACAGGAGTATTTTATATATATTATCTATTTTTTAAATATCTACTTATTATAATTTTTACATTATATTTCCATTATAAATGATGTTTATTTTCTTCTTCCATTTTCTTACATAAGAGTTGCATAAAAAGGCTTTAATAATGTATACCAAATATGTATGTCGAAAATAACGAAGAGACTTTATATATAATCTTACTGTTCAACTAACCACAAGTGCTATGTAATTATATCAAATGGAATTGCTTTAAATGGCGAAAAGCCTGAATTCTTCCTTTTTATATATATTATATATTTAAGTACTTATTTATATTACATAACATATATAACACAAACTTCAGGAAGTTGAATGTGATGAATTAATTATATAATAAAGTCGATAATATTATACTTTAGAATGCGTTTATAGTTTATAATTATTTAGGCCTTTTCCAATATTTACATTTTTATGGCTTATGGTTATGTTTAGATAGTGGATTTCTATAAGATTCTTATATTGTTATCCGATTGTAAACGTTGTTGTGTTAGCTTTATTTCAGCCATATGTATTGTTTTGGATTGATAATGTTTTCGATTTTAATATTGTCAACAGGCAAAACTTTCCGATGCGTGTTTAATTCCACGACACTTACATAACTTTGTACTAGTTACTCTAGTTAGTAAGATTCCAAAATATGTTGCATATATTTATGAAATATATATATATATATATAATATATATATATTAGATAAAAGAAGGGAGAACAATCATGCCATTTAGTGCATGAGTGATGGTCCCATTTCGTAAATTCATATCGTATATATTAACGGTCGTGTGATACATTGTCCGAAGTAACGATGCAGCCATAATTTACGAAATGAACCTATTTTATATATTAACAGAAATATAGTACATATATTTGAAGATCGTCATTTCAATATCAAAGTGCTAAGGATCCCAAGAGTGGGTTGTGCAATTGTTCTACATTCATTTATGTGGAGAGCATACATGAATTGACGTACGCTTGCTACGTTCACTATTTTTCCGCAGCTTTTGTTGTGAAACATCACATTATTAGATAATTTACATAGGATAAATAACATTGAGGATACAACAATTTGTTCAATGTAACACGTATGAATTATAATTATAGCTTCGTTTCAAACATAGTGAATGTGGCGTATTTTGAAATATATTATTTTAACAAATATGTATATTTCAGTAGCAATATTAAAAGAAAATATTATGTAATCAGGATTTATTAATATGGTATGTGGACAAATGAGTTATATAATACAAAAACTTGGCAATATATATATATACACACACATATACACACACACCCTCTAAATTCTTTGGAGTGGAATCTTACTCTAAAAAGTGAAAACTAAGCCGTACTGATAAAGAGTAACTTAATTTTCAATCTTTAAGAGTAAGCTTTCATTCTTTAGAGTGAGAATATATAGATATATAGATATATATTATATATACACAATGATAAATTGTACGAATATGAGTGAAATTTTAATAATTATGTTTTAGCTTTTTCGGAATTTAAAGAAGCGATGGCCAAAATGTAGTTTCATCTTTTTAATGTAAAGAAGATGAATATTACTTTCTCAATAAAGTTATACAAAGATAACGAAAATTTAATTCTTTCTATACTCCTGTTTGCACGATATCCTCAAAATACACGCGCGCGCGCGCACCCCCCCCCCACACACACACACAGGGCGTCCAATTTTAACTTTCACATCGAATTAAATATCTTGAAAAATATATAAGGCACAAATATGATAAAATATTGACCATAAAAAAATCAATTTTTTTATAGTAATACGAAAGTCAAGGCAATTTTTTTAAATAGGATTGTAAGATCTTTTTTCATAGTATGATTTCTTTAGCTATTCTGTATATAAAATTATTAAGGTAGAGATATCGAAAATTCAATAGTTTACGAGATATTTTACAATTTATTCTTGTGTAAAATATAAAATATATCATAAACTACATAAAAAAATTTTTTAAATTGCCAAAGTTAAAGCTTAGTAAATACAATAAAGTATGAGTCTTTTATTTTTTTTTTAATTTTTGGATGCGCCTAAAAAATGTTTAATTTAAAAAAATCAATAGTTTTATAAGTTCACTCTCAACAGAAATTTATTTAACGAAACCGACCTTTCTAAATTTAAACTCGATTGAATAATTATTTCTCGAGATACAATGCCCACCGGTTTTGAAAACGTCGCATCGTTTAGAAAAAAACGCGTTCAAAAGGTCGGGTTTCCTTACATATTTCTAATAGTTACGAAAGCAAACATGAAAAACGGCATCTGTCACTATTTCGCAAACACACTTTCAAAGTCTCCCCTGCTCAACAATGGGTCGCTTTCCTGATTTACGAAAGTGCGCCCTCGGTTTTTCCTTGATTGCTTGCACCTGTTCGGCAGGCCAAAAGAGAGGGGAAAATATTTTCTACCTGTCTATACGTGATTGCTTTAAGATCTTGCAACTTTGTCAGTTTTGAATATCGCATAATATTTGAATATTCTTGAAATGTAAAATTAAGAAATTAATACAAAAAATACAAAAAAAATCGATTTTTTTCACCTCATTCAAGCGAAACCTATCTTTAAAAAATGTTTTTGTACGAAAGTTAAGTATTTCGTTTATCTTTCTGAAATTTGCAATGTTTATTTATTATACATTTATGTTTACACATAATTTTTTTATGAAAAAAATTAATTATTTATTACATCGTCAATATGAAATTATGTTCCGCCACCTGACATTCTTTTTAAATTGGTGAGCTTGTCTTATTTTATCTGAACCAAGAAAATCATAAAGCATCCCTTACGGAAAGAGACACTGAAAATTTCGAAAAAACACTGAAAATTAAGTGTTAACACCTAATTTTCAGGTGTTAATACTCAAAGTTGAATGTTAACACTTAATTTTCAGTGTTTTTTCGAAATTTTCAGTGTCTCTTTCCATAAGGGATGTTACAAACATTATTTTTCTATAGGATGAATCTCGATGAAAAGAAATTCTAAAAATTGAAGGTACAGTTTAGCGAATACAATAAAGTACGGTTTTTTTTACTTTTTTTATTTTTGGGCGCGTCTAAAAAATATTCAATTTAAAAAAGTCAGCAGTTTTATGTGTTTACTCCCAGCAGAAAAAGTGACCGCAAAAATCGTCCATTTTTAGGTCCTCGATTTTACGATTGAACTCTGTGTCGACGATACACGGCAAAAAAAAGTCAAAAGGGCCGAAATATTTCAGCTCTTTTAACTTATTTTTTTGCCGTGTATCGTCGGATGATGATAAAAGCGTCTCCAACATGTCCTACTTTTTTTGGCTTGCCGAACAGATATAAGCAATCCAGGAAAACCTCTTCCCTGCTGAACAAAGCGGACCTTCCATTGAAAGAGAATATGGGAAATAGACAGATGCTGAGCTTTCTCAACTATTAAGAATACCTAAGACCGGACAACTTTGAATGAGGTTCAGGAAAACCACGTACCCCATGCTGAGCAAGGGACGGGCTTTCCATTGAAAGCAAATATGCGAAACAGGCAAGAAATAAAACAGGCAGATGCTGTTTTACTTTTTGCTTCGTAAGTATTAGTATTTAAAGAAAATCGAACGACCTTCTCTCTAAATGACGTGACGTTTTTAACATCGGTGAGCACTGTATCTCGAGGAACAATTTTCAAATGAGAGGTTGGTTTCATTATTAAATAAATTTCTGCCGGGAGTGAACCTATAAAACTGCTGATTTTTAAAAAATTAAACATTTTTTAGACGCATCCAAAGATTAAAAAAAAAAGTAAAATGTCCGTATTTTATTGTGTTCGCTGAGCTGGCTAACTTGGCAATTTAAAAAATTTTGTTTATTGAAAGTCACAGTTTTTAACATCACATAAATATTTAAATATTCTTGAAATGTAAAACTTTAAAAAAATACAAAAAGAATTGATTTTTTCAATTCAATTCAAGCGAAACTTTCCGTAATATGCACAGAATCAATCAATTAATGGTGTAATGAAAATATATAGTTGTTTTTGAAAAAAAGAATGTATATAGTTGCATCTTGCAAGTTGGATAATTCTTTTGAAAAGCAACTGTATGTGTTTTTTTTACATGTAATTTATCTCATTTATTCTGTACATACATATGACATAAAAAAATCAATTTTTTCGAAAATTAATTTTCTCATTATTTGTGCCCCGTCAGCCGCCATATAACTTTTTTTCGTATCTTAATAAACATTTTTCCGTATCTTTTATATTTTTCGAGATATTTCAATGTGAAAGTTAAAATGTCCTAAATATATATTAATGTACATGTACATGTAGTATTATTACGCACGCGTGAGCGCGTATGTATAGTATATTGTGTGTACATACATAAAATTAATATCAGAAAGTTGTGCATATATTTATTTTATTACATTTCGTAAGAACCCCTACAGCACACAAGTTGCAGCAACAATGTTGCAACATTGTAGCAATAATATTGCATGTTGCAGTAATATTGTAGCGTTATTGCAGCGATATTACTGCAAATTCTGTACTGTATGGGGAGGTTGTAAGAGCATAAAACACATATATTAATATTTTAGTTGCGTTCATAGTATTCTGTTTTTATTGAGCAACATATTTTTATAGATTATTTTATTTTCAATTATTATTTTGATATGAAAACAATAAATGAAAACAAAAATCTAAATTATTTTGTATAAGTACTTTATTACACTAAGAAAAATGCTGTTGATTCAATTAAAGTCTATATTACGGGCTGTCACTAACATAAGTGATTAATTCAGGTATATTTTTATTGACATTTACTTATGTTACAGCCCATAATATAGACTAATTGAATCAATAGCATTTGTTTCTCAGTGTATTAAAAATGACTTGTGCAAAGTTTCATTGAAATTCATCAATTAGTTTGTAACAAATAATTATTTTGTTTATTTATTTTATAAATATTTTTGAATTCATAAAGTACTTTTATAAGAAAATTGAGATTTTTATTATTATTTTATAATACTTTTCCATATATTTTTATTAGAATACAAATAAAAAAATATACTTTTTATTGAAATAATTTTTAATTCAGATAGTAATAAACCAGCTCTAATAATTTTTAATTCAGATAGTAATAAACTATCTCTAATTTTTTTTGTATTACTTTTAAATACAATTTGGAATAAAATATAATTCTTTCAAGTAATTCTTAACAAATTTTATGTATTTGCCTTACAACCTCACATTATATAATTTACCATTTATATTTAATCATTAATAAATATTAAATGTACACATAATATATACTATTTTTTTATTCGTACAATTTTCTCAAATTCTATGTATGTATACATATTTCTCACAAATCAATTAGTTTACAAAAAGAAACAATGTAAAAAGTTTTCATTGATTCATCTTGTATACAGAGACACTTGTTCGAGACATAGCAACAAAGAGTTTAAGGCCGCGTTCTCTTTTGAGAGGCACGTTGCGACAAAGGACGCGTCCTATGCCAAGCCTCTCAGAAAATTCGTGTATATAATTTATTCTATTTTTGAAATTTATATTTAATCATTGTGCATATATATATTAAGAGTATGTTATATATAACAATGTATTTAATTATATTTAATTTAAATTATCGTTCGGAGAGAAATAAATAATATTTTCGGAAACGCAGCGCGCGTGGAATAAAGTCCAAAGTCCAAAGGGTCCAAAGTGCATCAACTGCATCTTCGAACAAGCCGCCATAATGGCATTCGACAACGCTGGTTGCGTTCAGCAGAAAAAGTAACTTTGCAAGTGTATGAAATTCTCGAATATGATTGGTCTTGCCCGTATTTCCCCCATCAGATCTAAATCTATAAACCAATCTATTTTTTCTGCTGAATGCAGCTATTGGCTGCGATGCCTCCGCCGCCTAAACTGCAGCCCCCTCCACAGTGTGCCTCCGCGGTGCAGCGTCATTGGCGTCGATGAGTGGTGCTCTTGCAGCGTTGCAGCGTTAGTCCCTGCGAAGCAACGCTACGGGATTGACGTGTGTTGACGGGGCACCGCTGCATATCGACAAGATAGCCGATAACGATATCGTCGAGGACTGTTGAGGACAAGGAAAGGATCGAGCAACGCGTATTCGAGCAGATTTCGTGTGCGCGGTAAAGGCGATCGAAAAAACAGGGAAAACAGAAGAGGTGATCAAGGAGGTCATTGCGGCCAAGTGTGTACGTATACATGACGATGGCACGGTAAACGTGTAGAAAAAACGGAGCGGGTTGAAAGGGGGGACGGGTTTGTTGTTGCTCTCGCGTCAGGACGTCGATTTGAACGGGCTTCGTCAGTTTGGTCGTAGCACTAACTTATCTCGCGTCGGAATTCCGTCTTGATTATCTCACGAGCGCGTGCTGGTTTTATCACGTATCGTACAATCATGTTCCGGACAAAATGGTAAACCGCTCCTCTCCTCTCATTCGTAATCGTAATTTCGCAAAAAGATCGTCTGCATGCCCGACTCGCTCTCGAACGGCAGGGAGTATGGAGTTTAGAACAATTTCTGATTTCTGTTTTCAGTAAGGAGCACGATCACTCATCGTTCTACAAGTTCTTACAAATGGAGCACAATCATAAGAATCTGGATTGCTATTTCTTCTACTACTCCACTTGTAAAAAGGTAAGCAGGGCTTTTCTTTGTTGCAGGTAGCGTCTAATGATACCGTTTAACATTGTTTCAAGAACATCCGAAAATATGCGACGTCGTTCCATATTGCTAGAAAATTCGGCGTCTCTCACTGAGGTTAGGTCGGCCATCTTGAGGCCATGTTGACAGAGAATTTCTCATAAAAGTTCCAAGTCAATCCATTTATTAGGATTCCTGCCAAAGTTACAAATGGACTTCCTCGTCCATTGAATTGTTTATATATGATACATTTTTTTGTTATAACTTCATTCATCATCTGAATACTTTGAACATATTACAATGTGAAAGCGAATATTTAATATCTGCCGAATTGCATGATTGTGTTATTTTATTATTTTATAGTTTTAAGATTTTTTGGCTTTGACTTACATATGGTTTATATTTATTTTAGTAAGATTGAGTAATTAAAAATATTCTATGATATCTTTATAAGTCATAGAATAAATTTTTAAGATATTTGATAATATTTGATGTAATCACGCCTGCAGTATCGATAATTGATTTGGCACTGCAAATTGCGTGTTGTTTTTATAAATCATTTGAACGAGTTATCGAATTATTTACACTTTGTTATTTTTGTTTTCATAGGGTGACTTTTGCCCGTATAGACATGAACCATCGGCTCTGGGTTGTGAAACTATGTGTACATACTGGCAGCAGGGAAATTGCCTTAATGAACACTGTAATTTCAGACATATGGAATTAAAGGTAAATATCTTTATTGCATTAAGATTTTAGAATGTTTGGCAGCAGTCTGTCAATTATTTGTATGTAAAACGCACACATTATTTTATCAAGAAAAACTGCTTTCATGGTTTACTGACAATTTTTTATGTGATATAAACTGATTATTGAAATATGAATTTTCAAAATGGACTAATATTGTCACCTCATACTAACCATCTCTCTCTTCAATTTTCTAATCAATTTCTTTTAAATAAAAATAATAGGCCTGTGGAAAAGAGAGACAGGCATTAATGGATCATAAGTGAAAATGACGATTTATTGTCAAATCATAACAAAATACAAATATGTTTCGACTTACCTAGTCTTAAATTTTTAAAAAATAATATTTAACCTAACTAAATAATATCTAAACTAACTAAGAACCCCTAATATTTAGTAGTTATATGAAGTTTGTGTGAGATATGTCACAATGTGTACATCTAATTTAAACTGTATATAAGAATTGCTCAATAAATTAGACTAAAACGTTGACAATACAATTTCTTTTAAATCAAGATAAAATTGGTATAGATCGGGATCCTACCAATTATTAGTCAACAGCTTACACTCGGAACTCTCACTAAAGCCCGTTTTCACAATATATGGTTACCTATAGATTAAAGGTTATCAACAGGTTCATCAATGAAATTCATTCATGAATTTCTTAGTTACCTTTAATCTTTAAGTAATCATATATTGTGAAATCGGGCCTTAGGCCCAGTTTCATAACTCACGGTTAAGTCTTAACCAAGGTTCAACTTGTTTCTCATCTCTTTCCAATTTTAGAATTGAAAAGAGATAATGTATAAGTTGAATCTCACACAATTAAGAGTTAACAGTGAGTTGTGAAATTGGGGCTAAGAATTATTGTTTAGAATTATTAATTCAGAAATCGGCAAACTGGCTCCCGGCCAAATCTAACCTATCACTTGTCTTTATAGTCTGCGTAATTATTATATTTTGAATTTACTCAACATTATTTTCTTTTTTTATATAAATATTTACATAATAATTGCGTTCAGAAGACACAGCCACTCAGGAAGCACTCAGCGATTCTTTAATATGATTGGTTCTCGCCTTTAGTTCTTCGCTAGAGTACGTGTTCTAAAAGTACAAACCAGTTATAAAAGGGATCATTAAGTGCTCACTGAATGGCTTTCTGAATGCAATTAATATCTTTAATATTGTTCTTTGAGGCTCCCAAAACCTAAAATATTTACTACCAGGATATATTTATAGAAATATTTATAGAAATATTCATAGAAATATTCATAGAAAAAAATTTCCTGACCCTTGGGGATAAATTTAACGGATAGATATAAATCAGCAAAAGTGGGTGTTCGTGTAACGAAGTTATTATATCGCAAGAACATTTGCTTATCAGTTCGTACTTATCTGTACATTTTCTGAATAAACAATTCTTAGGTGGTTTATGATAATTCTTACAAAATGTACTAATTTATATAATGTAACAACTTTACTGTATTGCAAAACTATCTGTACTTATCGATTTGCATGTCGACCTGTTCTCATTTAGATTACATGTTTTAAATTTACACATCAAAAATAGTATTTTGCTGCTGTTGTGTGTGTAACACTTTTGATTATATCATTGTGAAAAAAAGAAATAAATAAATTTTTTTTTATCATTTATCTTTCTTTTTATGTAGGATAAGAAGAAATTACTTATATGTATAATTCTTGATTTTTTAAATGTTTGTATAATTATTAAGAGTATACTTTATATTATATTATACAATATAAACTTGTGAAGTTTTATAAACACATATAGTTGCCTTTTTATGTTTTTAAATTGCTTTGTTTGAATAAATGAATAGATGTTATGAATAGATAAATGAATAGACAAACAGTTCCTGATTATGTAAAAATTAAAACAAAATAATATATGCCATAATGCTATTTAGGGCACAATCCACTTCACGCTGTAAATGCTTTGAAGCATTCTTTGATTGGTCAATTCGTAAAATTCTTTTTTCTGATTGGAGCATTTGCAGCGTTATGGATTGCATAATCCATTACGAAATTATTTTAATATTTAGAAGAAGAATTAAATTTGAATTATTTTTATTGCAGAAAAATCGTAAATCAATTCCTTGTTATTGGGAAACACAACCTGGAGGATGTAGAAAACCACATTGTCCATTTATGCATACGAGTCCTCGTACTATTTCTGGTGACCCCATCAATCCTGTGAAGACTACGGAAGTAGCAACAAAATCTCCGAATCAAGAGTGGCTGAATCGTCAAGGTAAATATTTTTTTTATTATCCTAAAACTCGATTAATATTAGATTGGTAACAATTGGTAATAAAATTTATTTATTCAATTTTAGTCTTGATTTTAAAAACTTTGTTTAATATAAAAATTTATGAATCGTTTCGTAGTCGTAATTATTTGTAAATTATTTTTATTTTAAAATCCAAAAAAGTATCGAATGTAATTATATGATATAAAACATTATGATGATTTTATTAAAGATTTTAATTTATTTTTTTTTTATTTATAGTAAAAAAATTTATTCAATTTTTTTAAATCTTGATTTTAAAAACTTCGTTTAATATAAAAATTTGTGAATCGTTTTGTAATCGTAATTATTTGTATTTTATTTTAAAATCCAAAAGAGTGTCGAATATAATTATATCATATAAAACATTATGATTTTATTTATAATTTTACCCAATATATTAATAACATTATGGAACAAGTTTTCTGAAAAGAATTGTTGCGGACAAAGCACTATAAGAAAATCCTGTTAGTATTAGGTGAGGAGAAATGGAATGTCAAAGGGTTTACCGAAATTAATTTGATTTTTCGATTTATGAATCTTCATTGAATATAAATGAATGAAAAATATATGACTTATTTTTTCACATTATCGAATTTTTAAAGAAAACTATTAGCTTGACTATATCGTTGAAGCTTGCATTTGAAAATATAATAATTATAAAGAATTTAAAAAATTATCTGTTGCTATATCTTTGGCTTCATCATCTTACAATTAGTTACATATTTTATGAGACCATCAACAAATATCGTTTAGCAATCCAATTTTTTTCCTTTATAATGAGTTGCCATTGACACGGCTATTTGATGAAAGCGCTTGGCATGTTCGTCCGATTCTGATGCAAGTTACCTTTCAAAATAATCAAGATAGTAGTGTAGTAGAAAGTGTATTTTTAGGTTCATACGAATATCTATTCTCTCGAATACCATCTTGGGATCACTGTAAAAAAATTGTTTAAAATTCAGACGAAAGCTAAAGTTTTTTTATAGTCACATTATCTGAATTTTCGAATCTTACAGTCACATCTGAATTTTTGGACAGAATTTTTAGCCATAGTTGTATCAATTTCTAGCCACATTTCTTTGAATTTATAGCTGTAGTTGTCTGAATATCTTTGATCTCAGTGCCTGAGTATATTCAGACATTGTCTGAATTTCTAACTAGTTGTTTGAATATTTCTAATTTTGGTATCAAAATGTTCAGACAATGTCTAAATATTCAGGTATTGAGATCAGAAATATTTAGACAATTACATTGCAGCTAAAAATTCAGAGAAATGTAGCTAGAAATTAATACAATTATGGCTAAAAATTCAGACAATGTGATAACTTCAGATTTTGTCTGAATTTTAAGGCAATTTTTTATAGTGATGAAAGCAGTAATCGAAAACTTTTTAGAATCGGTCAGCAAATTATTGAACTTTTATAGCTAGTATATTGAGAGCATTTGAAAGAATAGGTGTTTATATGAACCTAAAAATATAATCTCTTTATCATCATCTTAATTACTTTGATAAGGAACATGTATTCAGAATGGGATAAACTTGACGAGCGCTTCCATCAAGTACCTATGCCAATTAATGGAAGCTTACTATAAAGAAAAAAAATTAGATGCATTGCTAAATGATATTTGCAGATAGTTTCATAAAATATGTGACAGAGATGATAAAATCGAAGATATAGTAACTAATGATTTATTTATAATATTTCTAAATGCGCGCTTCGGCGATGTAATCAAGCTAATACTTTTCTTAAAAAACTTTATAATGTAGACAAAAATAAGTCAATTTTTCATTCATTTTGCATTCAACTTTGAAGTTTCATAAATAAAAAAATTGAACTAATCTTGGCAAACCCTTTGACATTTCATCTGCCCTTACCAACTAACAGAATTTTTTTACAGTGCTTTGTCCGCATAATTTGTGTCCACTGTGTAATGAGAATTAAAGACGTTATTTAGAATTAATGAAAAATATAGAGTAAAATAAAATAATATAAATATGATAATAAGGAAATGGATATCACGTATATAGTAATATGGAAAGTATGTGTTTACACTTATTTTTATTTCATAAAGATGATCCAAAGTATGACGGCAGCAGTACTACTGAATCGGACCAAGGAAGAGGAAACAGCGAGGCTGGTAGTTTTATTGGCAGTCCCGCCGTCGATCCTCTCATCGTCAAATTCGAAGAAGGTATGAGGCTTTACTAGCCCCCCCGTCCATCTTTCAACGTACATTATCTTACGTCAGCTACTCTCTCTCTACCGCCTAGCTTGCAAACAAATATGAATCTCCCGAACGCGCTCAGTATCCCGAAGAGCCTGACAATTCCAAACAATCCTAACAGTCTCAACATCCCCGGTAACATCAGCGTCGCAAATAATCTAAATGTCCCGCCGGCGAACTCGCAATCCTCTCCTTGTCATCATACGCTATCATATCCACATCATCAACAAAATTTACACTCTCACTCCTCCGGGCAGTCTCTGTCGTCATTGCAAAATCAACAGAGCTCCCCTCTTCTCCAGCAATCACCGTATACATCGATTCATACGCAGCAAACCTCGCAGCCTCAGACCTCCCGATTTCCCTTTCCGTTCCTTGGTATAACGTCGTACAGGAGATTTTAAAATCGACAAGAACTGTTGTAGTTTTGCAACGACGTATGTATAATTTTTCTCGTCCATTAATTAGCAACAGAAAAATACTTTCGAAGAATTCATAAACAATTAAAATCTTTAAAGGAGTTCATGCATTTTAAGTTTTTTTGGGAAGAACGCAAGGGTCATTGGGTTCATCTTTTTTCTTATTTAATTTATATATAATATTTACTGAATTAAAAATAATACTTACTGAATTAAAAAATTGTAGTTAAAATTGTTCTAGTATTTGGGAAATTTTTTTTCACATTTTGAACAGTAGAAAGCAACAGTTGATTTTATCACTTTGTTAAATCATATTTGCGAATTTCTGTTTGTTTTTATATAAAAATCATTTGTTTATTAAAATAAATAATTATTAAAGTCATGACTTTTATTTGCACTATACAGGATAGTTTAATCAATACCAATCCAAAGAAACAATTTTGTTTTTATATAAAAAGAGAAACTCGCAGATATGGTTTAACAAAGTAAAAAAGCTGCTTTCTCCTGTTTAAAATGTGAAAAAAATTTTCCCAACTATTAGGAAATTAGATAATAATTTTAACCACGATTTTTTAATTCAGTAAGTAAAATTAAGTAAAAAAAAAAGATAAACCCAACGATCTTTGCGTGCTTCTCAAATTGTCTAAAAAATGCATGCACTCCAAATTTTTTACTTATTAGATCGTTTCGTTGAATCTATCATTGTCACGCATATAGCTAAGATTTTGACGCAATAAAAAAGAGACGTTACTACGAAAGTATCGTTCTGCATGAAGCGAAAGTATGTAACAAAAGTGTCTTTGTGTCGATCTTAGCATAATATTTAATTTATTGTACTAGTGCATTCCCGATACTTAATTGACCTGCATTCTTTAACTTTTGTTTTGTAATACCATAGATCTAATGAGCAACTAATGCAAAAAATATTCACGCATATATCAATATCATAAAGTGTAAGGCCAACATGATTTTATTTTGGATTTTACATGATGTCCAGCGGTCCTTGAATATCCTTGGGTCCTGGAATTATACTGAAATTTAATGTTTTCTGGAAAATTCCTAAAATTTCAGGCTGGCCTGAAATTTATCATTTTTTATTCTATTAACAATTAAATCGTGAAAAAAGAAAGAAGTAATAAAAAGTAAAGTCGTGTTTGAGTATAAGTCCGTCCTTAAAAGTGCAATAAGTTTATTTATATTATATTCTAATAAAAAATTTGGACTGAATGTTTAAAATAGAACATAGTAAAAAAAATTGTTTGTATTAACGGAATGTTTGTTTAATATCAAATCAAATAGAAACAAATTTAGCCTATAAGAGCCGCTACAAGGTTGACGTGTGAGCAAATCATTTATTACAAAAGAATACGGTACCGACAAACTCTCAATTAGAGTCCTCATTAATATACAATAATTGACTATATTTAGTTAATGATTGAATCATAGTCACAATTTCAAAATAGGTCTGGCACGATGTGATTATTTACATATACGCATTAATAAGGTGTCTAAACTTATCTCTTTGTTAATGTGAATCTTGTGTAATAATTTATGTAAGAGTTCAAATCGGACTTCATAAATTTCCTGATAACTGCAAATTAATTATATTTGTTTTTGTATTTCGTAATGATAAATTAATAATATATAACGATTAAAAATAAATTTCAACTTACATGGAATCACGATATTGAAGATAGATTCATCGGTGTCAACGAGTCGCAATCTCTTATAGGCTAAATTTGTTTCTATTTGATTTAATATCAAACGAATATTTATTAAAGCCTAAATTATTTTCTAAATTATTCGATATTATTTATACATAAAATATTTGGCGGTTATTCTGGGACATCCTGTAGATTCTAATTTAAATACAAAGCACATAATATTGCATATATCGACGAAAATTAATTAAATAATGATAATGAATTGATGGATAAATTCTGGAAAAACCAGTATTTTTACCCGGAATGTTCTAGAATTATCCTTGAATTGACTAGCCAGATTTCGCTGGACACCATGATTTTATTACATTGGTTGCTCTTATTGCGACGGTAATTTACCGTGCGATTTACCATACACACATTTATTTATATCCATTTGATATTCGTGTGTTGTCACGGGAAAGAGGGATAACATCATGTATTATTTGTGAATCGTATTAACTTTTCAGAATTGGCACTTATCGATAATCTCACGTAATATGATTGAAGCACATATTAGTCGATTTTATCGATATACCTTGCACTCGTATTATCACGAAAAATTTAGTGAATATCAATTTTTGCAGGGGCTGCTATATCTAATCTTTGCCTAAATTAGCCCTCTAATCGCCTATGGCTATCTTTCTTCGGCTGCGGTGCGATCGGACTCGAATTAGCAGAATGGTCTAAGTTAAGTAAAACGAGGTTCAAGTGTCTCCGTCAGTACGATGTTCTATACTATAAGATCGCAAAAACAAGAGCCGTGTTAAACTAAAAAGAAGATAGCTATGGGTCTCTACTTTACCGCACACGCACACACAAACTTTTTGCATTCACATAGATATTGCTCTTAGTTGCGAAAAGTTGGAATTTAAATGTTAATCGAGTATTAATAACACGACGAGTGAACCCTGCTCATTTTAAGTTTGTGTCTTTGACGAGAAAGCGTTTTGTCAGCATTTAGTAAGTTTATTTTAAATATCACTCCCAGATGCGGGACTTGCATCCACATCCTTGACGTGGCCGATGAGACGAATGTAGAATACTGTATGTAGTATAAATCGTACTAACCGATATATCCGTTTCATCAGAAAGGGAAGAAAAGAAAGACAAACTTATGCATTGTTTATCGATCACGTCTTGGACTGAGATAAGTGCAATGGCGAATAGTAAAAGATAATTGAAATATTTATATCTGAACCAATCAACGCATATATGCTTTCTTTGTTGTCGCATTATTATGTATGAGATTGTAGAAGAAGAGAGATGAAGACAGCGCAAGAAAGAAAATGAGAGTGAGAAAGAGTAAGAGAGAAAGGGAGAGAGAGATTGAGAGAAAATGAATGAATGATTGACTAGCAAAAAGGTGTGTAGGGGGAAGAAAAAGAGAGAAAGATTTAATGAACTAGTTATATTCGCGCGCGAATCCGTGTTTGAGGTTTAAACAGATTCCAACTGCGTCCTTAGCCTTGTGTTTTACGCGTGTACGAGTAATAATGCCTTCATATGTTTTGGCTTATCACGTGAATTAGAGAATTTTGGGACGGCGAAAATGGGATAACGTGATATCGCGCTTCACACAGAGTCTCTATGCCCGCGCCGGGCGATAATTATGCAAATTTTCGTAATCCATGATAATTCCCTTTGTGCACTCACTCTGGGAAAATTAAAAGAGAATTAAAGAAAATAATAAAGATAGGTTTAATACTGTAAGTCGAGCGTGATCTTTTGACGCTCTAAAGGGAAAAAAAAAACGTTCAACAATTCGGCTTAAAAGCTTGCTTTCTACGTGATAATTAAACGCGAGATCGTTTATCAAATAAGAATACATAATTCAGGAATATACATATACTGATTCACGTTTTACGAGTTTCCGTATGGTAATAGGATATTAACTCTTAATTGGGACGCTGAGAACAAAAATTGGGTACGTGACAGCTTGAAAAAAAAAAAGTTTTTAATTTAGTGCTACGCCGATGATATTATATAATGAAGAGTCTCAATACAAAAATTTAGCTTTTATTTTTACTAAGAATGCATTTCTTTTGTGTGTTCTCAGCGCCTCAATTGTTCTGATATATCGCGCATTTGATATTGCGGGTCTGTTAGGCCAGCAGAAGATTAAAAAAGAAAAATGCTCTTATTCATCATGTTACTTATCGTATTATTGATCTTGCACCGATGAAAAATTTTATAATCGAGGAAAGTATAGTGCGGGATAAGATACGATGTGCCGATCTTTTACAATAGTAATAAATCGCGTCACGGCCAAACGAAAGGAAGAGGGAAGGACGCGAGAAGACGTTGTGAGGAGAAATAACGTAAATTATTTAGCGGGGCCGGTTTTTCCGGATTTCCGATAGCGTATATTATTTTTTTCTTTTCAAGTCAACGGTGCGTATGATGACACGACAGGCTAAATGATATAAGAGGCCAGCGTCTTATCGTTATAAAACACGTGGCAGAAGAGAGGGGAAAAAATTATGAGATTTTTTAGGGGGAAATTTTTGAGATAATTGAGTTGTGCGAGCGTGTAATAGGAAATAATCGGTTTGAGAGTGAGCATGTGATAGACGATGCGAGAAAGAAAAGGAGAAAATGAGAAGGAGGGAAAGGGAGAAAGAGAGAAAGAAAGCGAGTGAGATCGAGAGGAAGAAGAGAGAGACCTCAAATTGAACGTATACACATCACACGTACCGCGTATTATCTTTGCGCGAAATATTGCGATATGCAGATAGGAAACTAATAATTTTTCTTATGCAGCATATAATGTTTTACACATATATATTATATATATTATATATTTAACTGCTACACAGGGATAAAATATTTATGAAATAATCGAGATCACATTGTCGATATTGGATCGGGCCTGGCTTTCTTTGTGGAATACTTGTGCGATCGGCTTATCGGTTTCTCCGTGCAAAATTGCGCGTGTTTTGGGCGACAAGGATTTTGTGCCTTCAACCGTATGGAGTCGCCAATCCGTATTTTTGTGTTCGCAAAATAAGTATCAGGGTTCTCACAGTGTTCGCGTTTCTTGTTCTTACGCGGGCAGAGCATATGAAATGCCGGGCGATTGTCCCAGATAGATTTGCACGTTTACGCCTTTTTATAATCGATGAGAAGAACGCGCAAGTTTTCCAAGAAAGAGCGGACGATCGAACTCGATCACAAAGATCTACGAGTTAGGCTGATATTACGCTTGTCGTACGATAAAAAAAAAACGGATAAATGTAATATTAGTCTCACGCGTGCGAGTCTAATCGCGAGGATTTACGAATTGTGCGTGCGTGCGTAAGAGAGAATCGATAAGGCACACATAACACATGGCTGCGCCGCGAGTATGAAAGACAGAACAAAAAGAGCGACGAGCAATATGAATGCATATGAAAAGAAATACAGGTACGACGAAAAAAAAGGATTGAACGAGAGATGGAGAGAATGTGTCCGATAGACAGCGTGTGTGCGAAAAGTGTGAGGAGACGATAGTGTGTGCGAAAAAAAATAATACAAATAATTAATATGAACGATCACAGCGGCGCGCCCCTTCCGCTGCTCTTCGGCGAGGGACTTCGCGAAAATAGCGTTTCTTGAGGGACGAAATCGTGATCCGCGCGCGGCGGATCTGTCGATTACATTTAACGTCTATCCGCAGCTATTAAATAACCGTATCGTAATCAGCGGGATCGAGACATCGGCGATCCTGTTCTCTAAATTCTTCAAAGTAAAATCTCACTCGAAAAGAATGAAAGATCTTTTTCAAGAGTGGCAGAATTTTAACTTCCCCCCCTTTTTTTTTCGAGTGATTTCATGTCTTTTTCAAGAGTGGCAAAATTTTCACCCTTCTGGAGTGAGATTTCACCCCAAAGAATTTAGAGAGCGATCATTAGCGTGCTCCGCGCCGATCGTCGCGGGGTCTCGCGGCACTGTAAATTTACTACGTGCGATCGTACAGTTCCGGAGTACAGTACGACGCTTCGTTGTCTTGCTCGGATGTGAGACGTCCCTGTCTCGTCGTATTCTCGGCGGACGTACGAGACGTCGCGACGTGCGATGTGATTGCAATCAAGTCGGCGATTTACGCCGCTGACCGAATGTAATTTGGACCGGACGCGCGTCTCATTATTATGTGAGCACGAGATGTTGTTTCTTCTGCGTTTACCGCGCGGCTTGCGGACTCTCCCCGCTTCACTCGTCCCACGTACGTGTGCACGCTCAGGAAGGCACGTCTGTGCGTCCGAGTTGAAAGACAACACACACACACACACACACACACACACACACACATACACACACATTACACTTACGCATACACACACATACACACACACACAAAGATAGATCAGAGAATATTATCATATATATATTACATATTATATATATATAAATATGTTACACGCGAAGAAGGGAATTACAAGTATGTGTGCGTACCTCGTCTCGCGACTGTCTTGCGCTGCCGACGCTTTCGCATTTCAATATTCGCGAGGGGATTGTTGCGATCTTGGGGATGATTCGTCGCGAGTTCGCACGACGGTTCTTTTTAACAGTTACAGATAGATTGTGATAAATCGGGGGCGATTCGTCACGATGGATCACCGGAATGTGAAATGCGTCGGAGCGCAATCGCGAGTGCATAAAAGCGAGCCGAGTGAGTGAGAGAGAGAGAGAGAGAGAGCGGTCTTTCGACCGCCCTTAATTTCTTCCAATCTTTGTTTTCCCCTGCTATCCTTCTATCTTCCCCCTTGCTCTCCTTATCGTTAATGTTCCTCTAGCTCGAAGTCTTACCGATATAAATTCGAACGATTGTTCCCTGATTACCTCAAGTCCTTTTTGAGGGCTGTGCACAATCAAAAGAATAGGGAACAGGAAACAGAAATAAGAATGTCAATCTATCAGAAATCATGTTATAATTTCTGATAGATTGAAATTCTTATTCTCTGTTCCCTATTCCTTTGATTGCGCGCAGCCCCTTACTTGTGTCATCCTTGTGGCATCATTTCGCGACATCGGGATTATCTCTCTAGGTTGGCTCCTGCGCGCGCCAATTGAGTCGCGAACTGATCTCTTTTTTTCTTTTTTTTTTCCCTCGGCCGTGCGCGCGACCGAAGCCCCGTTTCCTTACGTTCTCGTTACTCTTCTCGTTAGATTCTCCTTTCAGTTCTCCCTTCTATTTCATTCTATTTTATTTTTACCCTTTTTCCCCTCTTCAGCGCGTTTTGCTCCCGTGCGCGGCCTCGGTCGCGTCGCGATCAACTACGTGACGAACTATGAAATCGTGTACAGTCGACGTAACGACTTCGAGGACGGCGTTTCCTCGATCTCGCGAACCTCACCTCCCGGCGCCCCGATCTGATCCATTCGGGAAATCGTCGATCTGTCTCGTGGACGAGAAACAGACGTCCGCAGCGCGGGCGAGACTCTCGGGAGTTTACCGAGTACGATTCGGGGCACCGGCAAGAAGAACTGGGGATACTTCCTGCGGCGATAGAATTCGGACGATGATAATGATAATAGTGATAACTGCGGCGCCGGGAACGTCCACGATCGTCGTTACGTCGACTTGAAACGATGGCGCGGAAACGCGCGTTCGTTCTGTTTCTCTTGTCTCGAATGTGAGCGATAAAGAAAGAAAGAGAGAGAGAGAGAGAGAGAGAGAGATTGATTTAAAAAGAAAAAAAAGGAAGAAACGAAAAAGCCTTTTTTCTCGGCCGATCGTGAACGGCCGAACGTGGAGGAGGAGAAAGATTGATTATATGCTAAAGAGTAAGCGATGCGCAATTTAACTATAACGAATTGATGTAAGCGAATGGAAAAAAATCAATACTTTTCATTGAGATGATATCTGGATTTCAATAAACTTGATACCTCGAAACCAGCAGGACAATCGACCCGGAGAGCGAGCGGTGTTACCGGTACCGCAGCGGTGAAAACCAAAAATCTTTTCACCAGCGTTACCGGTTACTCTCTTTCTCGATGGGTCTTCTTATTTCTTCTTACTTTTTACTTCTTCTCACTGTCTTCCAACCGCAGTTCCGTTTATCCACTGATTACTTTTAAGAGACGCGCGTTTACTCGTTTTTACTCCCGACTGTGCCAAGCAAAGGTTGTACAATTTTTATGATCGATATAAGATAAATGTCCCAATGATTGAATATGTAGCTATGTTCGTATACTTAGATAAAATTTATTATTCTCAAATGTTTTTTTATTACATTATTATAATTTAATTGTATTTAAGAAGATTACAATTAAATTATAATATTATATTATATTTAAAAAAACATTTGAGATTAATAATAATATATAAACAAATATAAAATTTTATGTAAATATCCGGATACACTCTAAATTTTTGGGAGTGAAATTTTCACTCTTAGAGAGAAATTTCAAGCGATTAATTTTCAATCTCTGCGAAGAATGAATAAATAATTTCGCTCTCCGAAAGCAGAGACTGAAGGTAAATGTTTTATAAGTTTATCCCTCCTATATCCAATGTTGACGAAATTAGTTTCATTTGACGTGTTTTTGCACAAAACAAACGAATATGGCGGAGAAAAGCGTCGCTCTGCCTCGCGAAGCGAGATATTAATAATTAAAGTTGATCTTTTAGGAAGTCTTCTTGAAGAAGCGAAGTGAAATTCACTCTTGTCAGATTGGCGCAACTTCTATCACTTCTCTTGGAGTGAAATTTCACTCCTAAAAATTTAGAGTAATAGTTACATGTTAGATCATAGGGACGTTTACCTTATTACCAAAACTTTTGCTGGTCTCGCGCATTTTTCTAGATCAAGACGACGATCGAGAGTACGGACTTGTTATGTAAATCGTTGTACAAGTAAGTATTATATTCGTATAATTGTGCTCGAAGTGCGTATCAAGTCCGAGTGCGTCGACATTTAAAAAACATCGCCGTTTCGTACAACTTCGAGGCAGCACGCAGCAGCAGCAGCAGCATAAAAGAGATTTATCAAGAGGCCAATCAAACTGATAGAAAAAAGGAAAAATAGTATTTTCGAAAGAAATGTGTGTGTGAAGGGAGAGAAAGCGAAAGAAAAGATAATAGTCACGAGACAACCATCACTCACCAGCTGAACGTATATAAAAGTTTAAATATGAATATGTGTGAATAAATATATATCCTTATATATATTACGTAATATATGTATATAAGGATATACAGAGTGTCCCGACCTTTTTTGCCAATCACTTTTGTGTAGATAGAGTGGACTAAACTGAATCGAAAAAAGTCCTCTACCATTTTGCAATTTTTGCAATAGTTAACAAGATTAATTACTAAAAATTGCAAAATATTGGTCTTGAATAATTTTTTACTCAAATACTATCAACTTTACAGAAAAACTGCAAGAGACAAAAATTATTTATTTTCTTCTCATAAAGTTCTGAGAATTTTTTCAGAATTTTTTATCAACTTTTTAGTACTGCATTTTCTTATTTTTAACAACATGAGGAAATATGGTATTAAAAAATTCTGAAAAAATTCTCAAAACTTTATGAGTAGAAAATAAATAATTTTTGTCTCTAGCAGTTTTTCTGTAAAGTTGATAGTATTTGAGTAAAAAATTATTCAAAATCAATATTTTGCAATTTTTAGTAATTAATATCTTGTTAACTATTGCGAAAATTGCAAAATGGTAGAGAACTTTTCGACTCAGTTTAATCCGTTCTATCTACACAAAAGTGATTGGCAAAAAAGGTCGAGACACCCTGTATATTTTATCTTTTTTTTTATTTGCATTAGGGCGATTACCGTGATTTTGCAAGACAGAGATGAGAAACGTGGATTGACTATAAGTAACTATTAATACATAAAATGGATTGTCGATTGATATCACGAAGAAGAGTACTGTAAGCGTTTCTATTATCGGATACAAATGCGTCAAGAAAAAAAATGTTATTGCGTGGGAATAAAAACTTGATGTGACGGCGAGTCAGCTGGATAAATAAATAGCTTGTGGATGTAAGTAAGTAAAGATACACGAAACGAGAAATTCGAAGTCTAAAACCAAGGTTGGAAGAAAGACACAAAACCGAGACAACATTCAATGAAGATCTGCTTGAAAATGATACATGACCTCAAGGACGTTTGGAAAGAGACGTCGATTGTGAAAGCTGTGTTTGAGCTGTGTGTTGCCCGGAGCTTTCTCGGAACGTACGCGCGTGAAACGCGGGATATACGAAATTCAAAGAGTAATTGAAAACAGTTACGATTGTGATTGCAAAGAAAATTGAGACATGTAAATTTCAACTCGGCTATTCTCATTTCGATTTCACAAGGTATTATTACAAAACTAAATACATTATTTCTCTGGACAATATCTGAATGATAGACAGATTACCAAGATCGTAATCAACACGTAATCTGATACTGTATAAAATGTGTACATATACTTGGATCTACAGAAAGAGAGAAAAAGCGCGCGAAAGAAAGGGAGAAACAGATAGAGAGAGAGGAAGCTGATTACGTAATAATAACCGTCATCCAGTGACATCGAATATTCGAAATTTTTAAATTATTTATATGTATTTTGATCATTTTTTGTATGTTCCTTTCAGAATCCGATAACGAAAGTGCACCGTCGCCGGTAAAATCGCAGCCCAAGGTGCCCTACTGCAAGACCTACGAACAGATGAGACTTGAAGAGATCCAGGCAGAGAGTGCGGCTTATTACTCCTATGAGGCCAGCAACTATGGTCTTCATCAGAGACAAATGAGCAAGACAATCGGGACTAAGCGATGGATCAGAACATCGAAGACGAAGAAAGAAGAATTGTCAAAAGAATTGAACTTCAAGATATTGTCCTTGGAGGAGATTCGACAACGAAAGAGGGAAAGAGCTGTTAAAACACCGACGGATACAACATCTGTGTCGGAGCCTTCGTCGCCAATCGAAGCAAAGGGCATGAAAAGGCGTTCGATCGAAGAGCAATGCGACAAAGAAAGCGCCAATTCTGCGAAGAAGTGCAAGATTAGTTCTGAATTCGCTAAGAGTAGCGAACCTGCTGTCGCCGTCAAGGTGCAACCGATAAAATTGCGAAGATTCTTGAAAATGGAAACACAAATACAACCATGTGAAATGCAAATACAAACCGAAATACAACCATGCGAAGACGTAACTATAAATGAACGTTTGGCGACGGACAGTCAAGACAATCAAACTTCTTGCTGCGAAGAAAAGCAGGAGAGTCACAGCAACGAGACGTCCTACAGCGAGAGGCTAGAAAACTATGTCGATGAGTTGGTTAATAGGAAAGTTGACGTAGAGATTAGATTGTGCGATAGCAGCACGAATGAAGAGAAAACTCAAGTGCAACCAGAACAAGCGTCAGGTGATAAATCATCGGTTGCCACATATACTGAAGATGAAACCTCGTTATTAGCAGACCAACCGTATGATCAACAGTATACGCAGACCGATGAGGAGTACCTTCGACTGGATACATCAGCTGACGATATTATGCGAGATATTGAGGACTTGCTCAATTAGAGAAGCGTGATTCGAGTGATTTTAAGTAAACCCAGTGTGCATTTCTTTTTTTTCATAAAATTTAAAAAAATCTTAACATAAAAATAATTTATATATTTAAGTCTTTGTACAAATACAGATTATACAAAATTTACTCATCGCGCGAGAAATAGTATAATTACTATCTGTAAACGATTATTTAATCAATTCTTATATTCAAGTTCTATTCTTACGCTTTAACTTCAGCAGATCATGTTATATAATATTATATAACTTTTATCACAAATCAAAATTGTGCAATGAATTTCAGTATTTACATTTAATCTGAAATTTCTTCGTTCGTGATGTAAGATATCTAGTGGACCAATCAAAAATTGGTTCCAAATTCTGTAAGCCAATATAAAACCGCTATTAGAAATTTGCCACCAATCAGAAATAAGCCCAAATTATATTTAGTCGCCATTAGTGCACAGTGGCATACTTTGTATTGTTACATCATGCTTTTATCTATCATTTTTGTATTCTTTTTTTTATCTTAATTATTTAGAACGTGCGAAAGATTGCAATAATAAATTATCATAAGTAAAAATTTATGTCATTCTATATGAATAAAGACGATTCTAGACGATATGGTCAATATACGCCAATGTATTCCACATTAGTAAATATTACACACACACACACACACACACACGCCCGCATAATTATAGACATGAATGCAAGCCAATATTTAACGAATGTGTGTGAAGTTAGCGTATATTGGCCATGTCGTCTGGAGTCGCCTTAATCAAAATAAAATTTAATGACTGATATGGATATTGTTGCTGTGTTACGTGTTCTGAGAATAAAATATGTGCATTGGTGTATATATATAAGCTTCTTTTAAATACTTTTATATATAACATAATCAAAGAGCAGCGTAAACTCGTTTCGATATTTACACTCGACATCATTTATGCCTCTGCATATGAAAATTTAAGCCGAATTGAATACGTATATATTGTATATACGTCGTATATATTGTACATATATGTATATATTTTTCGAATGCTAAAAGCGTTTCTTGTTCTTATCAAATTGCAATAATTATAATAATGTTATATACATATTATATAATTTAAATGTAATATATATAATATGTATACACTATGTGTATAATGTTATATTTACATAATCATATAATATACATATATTATAGTATATGTAATATTATAATTATTGCAATTTGATATTATATAATGTATGTATATAAGCTATAATAATTATAACTTATATTCTTTCGTTTTTTAATCTTATCAAATTGTAATAATTGTAATAAAAGTATACATATTATATAATATAAATGTAATGTATATAATATGTATTTACTATGTGTGTGTATAATGTATATAATGTATAATCTATATAATGTATATTATAATATGTGTAATATTATAATTATTACAATTCGATATTATATAACATACATAAGTTATAATAATTATAACTTATATAATTATAATCCGAAACATAATTATGATATTGTTGTATAATAATTATGTAAATGACATAACAATACATGTTACATAGAATTGTATAATAATATTATATATGTGTACTGTTGCAATTTGTAATATTAATATTATTCGCTGGCTTAACCCTTGGATTACTTCTGCTACTTGATGTTCTGACTAAAGACGATTTTGTAAACAGATACAGAGAAATTAACACATTAATTGTAACCAATTTTGTCGTTTAGCGTTTATTCAAACTTATTCTTAAATGTTGTTTCAGAAGAAATCCAGGGTTAAACGCAGATCGCAATAGATTTCTAGTGAGGATTTAGAGAATACAACACGTCATCGAGTGTAAATTAATTATTAAGTTGAAAGAAATATACAATTGTTACATTTTCAAGATAAAATAATGGTCTCTTCTTTTGCGTGCAACTCGCTTACCATTATTTTCTACAAATGATGCGATTGATCGAACGACGATGCGGGATGAGGGATAAGTACAAATATGAGTTATCGGATCGAGACAGAGAAAGAGATGAACATGTTTCGGGAAGGAGTTGCGCTTGATTTCTAATAGGAAACTGCACATGATTGTTACTTTCGTTTGCCTAACAAATTGATATTAGACGCGCGGGTGTGGCTGACTCGATCATCTTTGTATAATCAAAATTCAATATTTATAACGGAACAGCGATTACCACACGCCGGAGTTTCGCAAATAAATTCTCCAATTAGAAAACAAGCATTGAGAGCACTCTCGATTAAATGCACACACTATTTATTTAGAGAACGTATAATTGTATTTAAAGGGATGCTGGAATTACCCCGACGGAACGCATATTCGTACTTTTCCAATCATTTCGTTTTTTTATACATATATGTAGAATAAACAAATCTTTTCCTAAAATAAAAGAAAATTCTCGAATAACAATACAAAAAAAAACCAATACAATAAAAAGAATAATTTTATAGAAAGAATCTATCCATAAAAAATTATAAAATTTATAAAAATTATAAAAATTATAAAAATTATAAAAATTGGACTAAATGTTTTTTCATTTATTAGTGGACTAGGCCTACTGGGGATACCACTTAAAAAAAAAACGCGTCAACAATAGTACCTCTAGGGTGACGAGGAAATCTATTGAAAACCAATGTTTATGAACGTTATACGCGTAGCACATTTCGACTGTATATAAGACAATGAGATAAAAGAAATAGCGATAGCCGAAGTTAAGTCGAAAATCGACCAAAAAAGAACTGTTACTAAATACTATTATTATTAAAATATTAACAAAGAAGTAGTTAATTTAATATTTAAAATGATCTTTGTGCAGTTTATTGATATTAATATAATGCACCTTTTTATGTTCTTCAGATGTCATTATTATCATTATTATTTTGATTCTAAAATATATAATTTGTTTTGTTCTCTTCTTTTGAATTAATCAAATTAAAATTCTAAAATACATCTTCATGTTTATTCTCACAAAATTTAAAAATACTGAAATTTATTTCCCTAATAATTATTAAAAAAAAGCTATTACTATAATAACTGTGTTCTAAAATTCATTATTGAAAAAGTCGTATTCGAAATAATGCTTAATAAATAAAATAAATGAAAGACATGAAAGGCGCGCGCACTGCCCAGTGAGAAATGACAATGATTTGATGATTTCGGCGTCGAATCGACATCGATGCGATGTCGATTCCATTATCATTTTTCACTGAGTGCGTGCTAGTAAAAGAAAAAACGCAAATAGTTGTAGGAAAGTACAAACTTGTACGAAAAATTTTTTTAAATGAAGTAAAAAATAGTACATTACAGTTTCTTGGTATACTACACAGGTTATCTATTCATTACCAAAGTAGCACAATCGTTTTATCTGAACCGAAATACAACTTTCCTATTGGTTATTTCGATCGCTATTTTAGACCTAGTGACCTTTAGATCAATAAGCGCTTAGTATTATTGGTATATGAGGTTAGTAAGTCGAATGGAGGACCTTTGCGCTACTTCGGTATATCTAGAACTTTAATATATATATATATATATATATATAATCTAAATAAAAAATACTTTCCTATAGTTGAATGATGTATAAAAATATAAGGGGTCCTTAATTTATGATTTTGAAACGTACAAGAGAAATGATTGGAAAAGTAGGAGCTGAGTGTACATAATCTAACCTAGCATTCATGCTATATATAGAATATATCAGAGTAAGAAATGTACGTACCTATATATAATGTTTTACTTAATGATTTACTTAATGTACGTAATGTTTTATTTAATGTAGGTAATGTTTTCTTAATGTACATACGTAATGTTTTATTTGGAATTAAAAATCTGTTTTATCGACATCGATCAAGTTTGGCCGTCGCTCTAGGTGCTCCAGCATCTCCTTAATCTGACCTAAGAGAAATCACAATTGGCATGTTCGGGCCTTCTTTCTTTTTTTTTTCTTGAACCTTGCACCGAATATAAATTACGAATTGGTTTTATCAATTTATTAGAGAATTAGAGTCAATTATATATATAAAACAATTATATATGTAATTATAAAATAATTATACATATAATTATTATATATAAGTAATTATACATATATATATATGTGTACATATACATATACATATGTTATATATACATATAATGTATATATAAACGAATATTCTCCGTACACGATGTACACACAAGAAACTCATGTTTATTATCTCTTGGCATTCTTGTTTCACGAGTATAAATAATAACACAATATCGACTTAAAAACTATTTTATTTCTTCTCTTCCTGCTTATAGGAGTTACACCTACGAAACGTTGCGAATAAAAACTCTCCGCGGAAATCCTCGGGAGCGATTCTTTTCCTCTTAAATCTTCGCGCTAATTATTTTTACACGAGTTGCACATTGCCGACGATTCGTATTCTTTTTCTTTCTTTTTTTATTCTACCGCGTCTCACCTTGTTCATCAGTTCTATTTCAAAGATATCTCGGCTCAGAGATATAATTGTACGAATTAAAAGCGAGCTTACAAAGGTGTACATATGCAGATGATGCTTTGAGAGATTTTTCCACCTTGCCGATCATTCATGTATTATGTCATATGAAAATCACGGATTGTCACAGATAGGCGTATTAATACGTCTAACAACGATTGTGTGTTTCTATGACTTATATTCTGGTATAACATCGAAATAAAGAGGAGAGTGTCTCTTCGCACATTACGATACCAAACACCGTTAGTGAAAGTGTAGGAAAGCAGCATTAGTCATTCGCCTATGATAACAATGAAGGACATGATCGATAAGTACCGCAATAGCAAATGTAGATATCGATTTTATTCAGTATGGGATACGGAAATTCGATTTGACGGCGATAAAACACGATTATACACAGAGGTCAATTAATCCGCCTGTAAACTCAATGCCGCATCTCCCAGCAAACGAGAACGGATTGAATTGGATAAATATGTATGAATCAAGTTTTCGAATTCGCATTATCCACGAAAAAGATATTGAGTTTTGTAAAAATTGAATACACTGAATCCGTTTCTATACGTCTAGATAAATATAACAATGTGAACTCTAGTGGATTCACATGGATTCAGAAATGAAATGCTAGTCTCACGATCTCAGAAAGTGATTTATCGTTGGAAAGCATGCACCAAGGTGATCACAGATATATGAATCGTTTCTTCCTGAATGAGCTCTAGTACTATACACAGGTATAAAACATTACGGATTCATAGCAACAAGGCGACTCCCGGATATAACCTGCACTATCGTGGCTTATGTCTAGAAATTACCTTGTCACTGTGGATCCGCAGTGTTACACTGTATATCACACCGGGGTTTTTGTTTGAGAGGCAACGACTTATGTATATCACCTCTATGCGAGTTTTTCAACGATATCGCTTGCCAAGATCAGTGATTAGCAGTGGGTCTCTCATATTAGACGATTTTTTAACCGTACGTTAAATTCAAATGAATTAGTCGTACGTTCATTGCGTTGAACATTGGATAAAATATTAAAAGTAAATTACCAATACGTAATTACTGATTCAATCAGATTATGGATAGAAAATAGATTTAAAAAATTCAAAAACTTGATTCGACATTACTGCAATGAATAATTTTCAACCTTTTTCAATAATTTCTCATTTGCTGGGCTTGTATTGTAATTACACGAGTACTACACCGTAGATTTGTTGTTAGTTTACACAAACGGAGTCACGCTAGAGCCATTCAGTAATGAATCTAGTTCCTCGCCCTCACCGGAGGTTACAGAATAAACTGAGATCTTTGTGCTTCGGATGATCTTCATTAGTAAGCGCCAGCGAATTCGCAGTGACGTTTCCTCGAAATTTTCCGAAATAATGCACTCGTCTGACAAATAATAAAATAAAATAAAATATAAAACGAGAATAGAGCGGACGCGAATACGGACAGATCAAACTCGTTTCCACATGGAACTTTGGCTTGAACGAGACGTACGGGTATGATAGCCCACTTCGATTTATTTTATATTATACTACGGAACAGTCGCACGCATGATCGACCATAACACGTGGATTTCCGGAGACTTGACGCTTCACGATCGCGTGACCGTGTGTCATTTTCTCGTGCGCGACACGGTAAGCTAGAAAGATGAAGAAGCTCAAGTCTACGGAGATGAGGTCGACATCGACGACCACCACGGTCACTGCAGCCTCGGTGACCAATATTGCGCCGCCATGTCGGGTGCCGGTTGACCTGGTACCGCGATCGGCACACTCACGCCAGGTGATATTAGACCTGCAAGAGAATCCATAGTGTTCTGTTTAATTTTATATAAAATTTCATGTAAGAATTAAAAGTTTAAAAAAAATTAACTTCGTAGTTGATTTAGTTTTTAATATAACACACACACACACATATATATATATATATATATATATATATGTTACTATAGATGTAACAAAAAGTGAATGATAGTTACAAACATTTTCATACAAATTTCGATTTATTTTTTTGTATATGTATGATTGTCCTTTTTTCGTATCTATTAGAATATTGTTTCATCACTTCATTATTTCATTGTCATATTAAATGTCATGCCGGTCATCAACGATCGGTGCTACTAAACAAAAATAAATAAAAATCGTAAAAAACATTTATAATTCTGCAAATATAATTAAAAAACTGAAGTAATTATCTAAAATAATAATGTGTGCATAATTTAGTATAATTCAATTATATTATATTATATATAATATATATTATTAAAGTGTGATTATCTTTGTAATAAAAATATCACTCTACATTGCTGGAGATAAAAGAAAGTATTAAGCATTTAACGTGTTAAGAGATAAATAGATAATAATACAAAAGTAAAAGCGTTTGTATCAAAATCTCGATTTTTTTCGTTAAGTACCATGTGTATGTAAAGTATATTAGTTTCTTTCTCGTAATTATTTCACTATTTCAATATCTTTAAGAGATGTATAAATAATAACACAAAAGACGAGAGACTAAAAGAAACAGTATAGTAATAGCAAATTGAACAAAATGTTCACAAAATACGCACAACACCTTGATAATATGAATTGCACATCGATATTAACATTTACAATCAGTTAATTACCGAATAGAAACAACGAGCGCTCAAGCCGCTGATGTATGCGATGCAGGTAATGTATGGACATGAAGCTAGATCACATTTGTACTGGATGTTCAAGTAAGGAACAAAAAGGAAAGATCGGAACGATCGAAACCGTTCGATCAGGGATGAGACATTTGGAGTGGCGAAGGAGTGACAGAAGCGTGTATAATCCATTACCGGCGGGCTCGATAGCGTGTTATCCATGGTAGCCGTAGTAGTAGTCCATCGGCTAGAGTGCAAGCAGCGAATGCAGTGAGTGCGGTAGACACTCACCGGTCGAGCTGGCGTTTTGATTGTACTGATTGAGGCTCGCCGCGTGATAGGGCTGCGTAGGGCTGCAGGTTGGCCTGGCGCCGTAACCAAGGTGAAGGGGCTCGTAGCTCGGTGGTCTCGCGACTCCGCACGAATAGCCGTTATCCCGTTGTTGGAGGCACGCGCCAGGGCTCGGTCCGACGGTCATACCCACGGTCATACCCATCGGGCTCATGCCACCCCCGGTGGATAGGGAGGACATGCTACTCGTCGTGTGCTGATTCTGTTGGCTGGCGCCCGACATCGTGAAACTCGGCATCGACGTCATCGGGCTGTCAAGGGAAACAATCTTATAATTGTTGCATTGACATGATCCTAGCCTTATTTTTCTTCCTCTGTCAAAAATAATTCTTTACGAAGCGCAAAAAAGAACAACACGTTCGCTCGAACCGATATGTCTTGATGATGGGACCATTTTAGTATCACGTAGTGCGCTGTTCATTTTTCATTCTTAAACAATTCCAGTTATAACAAGTGTTATGTTGTATTGTTTATAAATCCTAATTTATAAAAAATCGTTGCTCATTACTTTTGGAATAACTCTCGCACATTTCATTAATAAGTCTATTCTCTCTCTCTCTACATTATTATTTTTTATTTTATTCTACCATATTTACTACAAATAGTTAACATTATTGTTTTCTTAGTTCACGCAACATATTTATTTTTCTTACTTCCTTTGTACTTTATGATAGTTCATGTGTTACGTTTCTTCAATTTTTTAATTACTGTTATTATTATTATTTTTCTAATTGTAAGTATGAGAGTTTTCTTTTATTACGTCAAAACGAATTATACAGAGTTTGAATTACTAAATACTATGTGTAATTCACTTAAATAAAATAGATTGAATCATAAAAGTAACCATCAGACAATTGATAGCAGAGCCAAGTACTGGATCAGTATCCCCATCTCGAATAGTTCAGGGAAAACTTTCAAAAGATGAACATCAAGCTTTTGCGTTCTCACCTGTATGAATCAGGCATGCTGGGTATTCCGGGGTACACAGCGGTGGGCGCAAACCCATGATGTATTCTAGGGGGTGAGGGTGGTGCCTGTGGAGGCGGCTGGCCCCCGAGTATCCCCGAGGGTGGCGGCGGCGTCGGATGGCCAGCACCCACTAGACTCACGCCGGCAGTGTGTTGCTGTTGCTGTTGTTGCTGTTGCTGCTGCTGCGGTGGCGGTGGTGGATTATCCCTCCGTTGCGTGCGCAATTTCTCCTCGCGCCGCCACTTGGCCCGCCGATTCGAAAACCAGACCTGAGTTAGTGAACGAGAAGACAGACGAAGATACAGGTCAATCGCTAGGCTACGGATAACTTTCGTATCGGCTAACAGTCGTGGATAAAACGGTTCGTTGCGAAAACGCGTTACTCCCTGCGAAGATCTTTTAATCATATAATGTGACGACTCTATGTTAATTAAGAACATCACCGAGCTTCGTAAGCTTTGATCTTGGTGGTCGTGATAAAATGACCTGTATATACGCGTGGAACGATATAGAATCAAATGTCGACGCTGGTTTCAATAAGAATGATAAGAAATCGACATTGGTTAGAAATATATAAATTAAAATAATAAAATTACAGTTACAAAAAATACCGCTTTTCTTCAGAAGCTGTCAATCGCTGTTCTTACATAGCTATAATTACAAGTTGTAATTAGCAGTTTTAAGAATTAAAAATACATAGTGGATTTTTATACCGAATTGAAACAAATAACGGAATACTTATAAATTGTTGGTGAAATATCTAAAAAATTCACTATGTCTTTAAAAACGATGATTAATTTGACGTTTAGAATAATTGAAACCTTCGCATAATTAGGCTAAAATCTTTTAATAATAAAATTCATACTTAGTTATAATATTTCAATAAATGGTCTTTAACTTGAAAATCATTGAACGGGTATGATCTTTGTTTTTTTTTTATAGCTTGATATATTTTATAATAATTACTAATTTTCTTGTAAATTATCAGACCGTTCTCGTTATTTATTCGATAGTTTCGATCCTACACTCAGAGAAAATAAAATATAATTTTGGTAATAATAATATAATACCTCTATAATGTAACCCACCAGCAATGTGCTATCCTTTTAAAGTACATTCGATTTTTTATTGTGAATTTTAAGAAAATAGATCGCGTAAGATTTTGTGCAAATAAAAAATTTGATTTTTTTGTGTTTCACATCTTTTTGATGTTAATTTTAATGAGCATATAAAGATTCATAAACAAAATAAGTAAAATACAATCCGGATTCCAGTAAGGTAAAAATTTGTTGTCATTGGTTCACAAATATACAAGAATGTTTTCAGATTTTTATATAGTCTGGAACAATAAAAAATCTGCTGTGAATCTCAATGTCCTATTTTAGAATTTAGATTGAAAATTTCACATTGTTGATAAAGAGTCAAGGGGATGCTGGATCTGAAGCGAATTATCAACATTTACATTTTGCTTGGCTATTTGCAAATTACCTTTACAGAATTGTAAAAATCTTATACATATACAATAAAAGTAGACATGTTAAAAAATAGTGAGAACTCACGATTTTATGCTAAGAATAAATATAAAAAAATTTACGTTTAATATTATTTACATTTAATATTATTTGCACCGTACTAATACGTACAGATGTCAACTCTCACAACAATGTTTGATTAGTAAAAAATTCTCTAATTGTAAGTCATATGTGTGAAACGAAATAATGCCACTATGCGGAATACATGAAAGAAAAACACTGTATTAATAAAATTAAGATTAAAAGCCTATAAAAAAAGAATTTAGGTTGAAATGTTTTCATGCACATGTGCACGTGAAATATAAGTGCAGAGCAGTAATTGTGTCTAATAGTAGTCTAATAGGTGCTCGATCTTGCAAGAGATGGCGCTAGAATATGTTAAATTTAAATCAGAACAGATGTACATACGCATTTGAGTGAGATATAGAATGATAAGGCAAGAAAATGAGTTTAAAATTTCGCTATTATCGACATTTTTTATTTGGAATTAAAAAGTCTGTATTATTGACATTAATCAAATTTGGCCGTCGCTCCAGCATCCCCGCAATTAGGTTTATAAAAGCATGAGAACGAAAGTAAAGTATTAAAAATTGTCAAAATATAATCATGGCAGCTAATGTTAGGTGGAGCACCAACGTTGGATATTAACGTTGGATACCATTTCATTAGTTGTTATACGTAACTATTAAATAGTACTGAAATAGCAAAATTATATATAATATATAATTATAATATATAGACTTCTCATGCAGTAGATTAGCATAAATGTATTCTTTCGGTTTAAACTTTAAACAAATAATTTTCTTTTACTTTTAAGTCATTATGCCGTAATGACATCCTATACATGCAACAATAATATTTTTTATTAATCAAATTATTTTACGTTACCACTTTTTTCGTACTCTAGTCTCATCGTACTTGCTACAAACGATTAATGTTACTATACTTCTTCATTAATGACATCCTATGACAGACTTTTATATTAATAATATTTCGTAAATATATTTTATTTATTAATAGATTATTATATGATTGTTTTCTCATACTCTCCATTCTCATTGTATTTATTATAATTATATGTATTACAAACATTATTGTATGTTTTCTTATTACAGTGATGACACTCTTTTTATATCAATACGATTTTTTCTCAATTAAATTATTTTTCATTATTGTCTTCTCAAATTATTATTTATATTTATCACAAATAATTACTGTTTTCTCACTTTATATAATTTTTTTATGTTTTTTATTACAATTTCATAATAAAATACTATTTCTTTGTAATTTAGTTAGGCCCAGTTTCACAACTCATTTAACCGAGGTTCAACTTGTTTCTCACATTTTTCCAATTCTAAAATTAAAAAGAGTCAATGAATAAGTTGAACCTCGGTTATGAGTTAACTGTCAGTTGAGGAACTGGGCCTTTACTGATACTATTTCTTTCTCTGAAAGAATACACATCTGTTTCTAAGACTCGTTTCCACAATATATGATTACCTACAGATTAAAGGTACCAAGATATTCATGAATAAATTTCATTGATGAATCTGTTGATAACCTTTAATCTTTGGGTAACTACATATTGTGAAAACAGGTCTAAGCATTCTTGTAGTCAAGGTGGAACGCTGTTCTGAATAGTCACCTGTATTCGCGCCTCCGGTAGGCCGATCTTGCCGGCAAGTCTTTCCCTGGCGAATACGTCCGGGTAATGCGTTCTTTCAAACTCCTTCTCGAGCGCGTCGATCTGCTCGTTGCTGAAGCTCGTGCGATTCCTTTGCAGTTTCCTCTTTAGGCGAAGACGCGCCTGATCGTCATCGGCGCCGCCTGACACGCTGCCAGCGTTGCTGTTGTCACCCCCGCTATTCGTCTCGTCCGAGTGCGCGCCACCCTCGAGCTCGGTTACTGTAATAATAAAACGCATCGTGTACTATTATCAACGCCTTTCGCGCGAACGGCTATTACGGGCAATCTCGAGTCTTCTTTTATCGTGTTATATAGTTACGATAATTTTCGTCCTAAGGGCCCTCTTTCACGTATTAACATTCGAGGATAGAGTTAAAGAGATTTATTGTTCGGTTAAACACTAAAAGCAAGCCTTATATCTTTGGAACTTCAAAGTTTGTCTAGGATTTAATGTTGAATATTAAATGTTATATCAAAATCGCTAACATCCGAAGATTAGTCCAAAGGAAAAAAATCCATCTCAAAAAGATTCAAAGAAACTTTTCGCAATCATCAAAAAATTTTCTTTCGAATTGATCAAAAGTTGACTAGTAAAAAAGTCACAAGTCAGTAGATAGTACTTACATAATTTCTGTCGAAATACCGATAAGCATTATCTTCTCCAAATCTCGCGATATTGCTTGGCAAGCTAATGCCTTCTAGAAATCCTTCCCGATAAGGAGAGGGGCGATGTATTATCGATATCAGCGTGCGTGATAACGCGTCGCACGATTTGTGGTTTCGTGGTGCTTGCCCTCCTCCCCCTCCCCCACCCCGAGTTTCTTATATCAATTCCTACGCGGGAAATGCGCTCGCGCGCGTATCTGCGTGTGTACGTGTGCTTGCGTGTACGTATCGGTGTGCGTATGTGAACGAGCGGGCGATATAGGCAGGCGTCGCCGAGTGAACCTTATCGTCGGTTTCTGGGTGAGCGCGTCGAGGCGTCACCGGGCTCGCTACGACGACGAGGCGAGGGGGAAGGACGGTGAGGAGACACACGGGGTAGAGCGAGGAGAGGATGACGAGGGTTGGAGGAAGCTACAGGCAAGGGGGTGCCCGATAAGACGACGGGCGTCCCGACGCCAGTTGCCGGCCACCCCCACGAGATACGCCACTGTCATTCCACGACTACCTCCTCTCCGCCTGGAGAAACTCGAGTCAGAGTCTGGCTCCGATGTGACACGTGACACACTGATGCTGTTATTGGCTGTTATATTCTACGTAATCAATTCTGTTCCGTATATTTTTTTTTATACATATACAGTTGGTGATAAGGAATCATAAAGTGGTTTGTTTTTCTCGTTTTAATTGACTTTAGCGTGTCCTATTTATTTATACCATATTTTATTTATATATTCTATATACATATATGTTATATAATATATATGGAATGATAAAGAAAATCTGCTTTTTATTCATTGACCTATTAGCATACTATTTGTGGACACACTGTTTTATACCATTTTTTAGGATTTAATTTAAATCTTTTTTAAAAATAATCTTGTTAGATTAAAAATATTACTTGAAAAATCAATTAAGAGAAATAAACAATAAAAGCGGTTGAGCATATGCCACACACTAGATCTTGTTAGTGAAATATCATTAATATATTCGTATATAGAATTAAAAGAATTACAATAATTATGTCAGTTACACTTAATCAAAGTATAAACATTGAGGACAATTAAGAGAAATAATTATATTTTTTACTAAAGTAGATCTTGGTGCTTAAAAATATTAATATGCAAATGTTTTGCAAATACTTTTTTCAATTTTATTAATTGTGCGCCGATTCGGTTTGTGGGATTTAAAACGCAATCGCAAACTAAAGCTGAAATATTAATATCTCAAATTAGATTGATCGTCAATTTAATAATGCTAATATAAGCACTTTAAGAGCCTGCAAATAACTTATTGCAAAAAATATCACCTCACTCAACGGGTGAAAATATTTTTCGATAAAAAAAAATGGCTT
>NW_017297060.1:792203-804468 GCF_001594075.2 Trachymyrmex cornetzi
GAGAATTTTCTTTTAAAATTTACCCTGAAAATATGGTGATTGTGGTACAATACAATATTTTAAAGATTTTTACCATGCATTTCAGTAAAATTGATCAAACTTATTTCATACTTTATTGTAGTTTTATTAATGAATGAGAAAGATTTATATTAAAATTCTTCGGAATACAATGTTGTCCCACGACTGTCATATTTTCAGGGTAAATTCTAAGAAAAAATTCTCTCCGTGTATAATACACCATTTTTATGATATATCCAAGTCGTTTAAAGATTCTAATATGAAAATGGAATAGAATTTATTCTCTTCGGCATTTATACAAAGCTAAGAAGGGGACTTTATTTACAAATATTGTTCCTCATTCTTTCTCTCTCTCTCTCTCTCATCCTCTTTCACACGCTCTCCTACTTTAAATTGTTTAAATTGCCCTATTCCTGTCTCTTTTTCTATCCTTATTATTGCATTTTTATCTTATATTTGAATATATCTGCGCATTAACATCTCCATTTGACTATTATTAGCCTATATTTTATTCTTTTCATTGTTATATATATATTCCCGATAATGTAATATATACACCGCAATTGAATTGTTAATAAATTTCCTTGAAATAACGTCGAGTTATTCAGAATGGTTTTTTTAATTATGAATATATTTTAATAACGTATCGAATAAATGGTAATTTAAAAAATTAGTAAGTATGATTTAAATAGAGATCATTATACTAATCGAATAATATTCTATTTACTAATATCAATAAAAAAATATTTATTTATACTTCATATACGTATCGACTCTCCTGCCTGAAATAAATCGATTAAATCGTATGAATTTATAAGGAATATATTGACGTGTGTGAATTATTTGCAGGGAATAATTCACTCGGTGATTTCCCTTTCAATCCTTTCATGCATTCATATATAAATTATTGTCCCGAGTCCTTTAGTTGCGGCAACATATCATCTTTGTACCTTTTAATGAACAGAATCTCTAAATCTTAGAGATTCTAAAAGTGTCATAGCTCCAAATATGTTTACGCGACCTGCTGCGATAAACGAGCGGAAACAATGAGAGAGAGAAAGAGAGAAACGTGGAAGAGAAAAAGAGAAGGGAGAGAGAGAGAAGGGAACCCTAAAGCTCATCTCCTTACTAAAGAACGTTCGGAAGGCAGGAGCTAAACGCGGGACCATTTTATCCGTGGAGGGGAATCCATGCCACCCAGGCAGCTTCTCGTCCCCTCCTCCTTTCCTCACCCGGTGTTCCCCCTTTCCCGTTTCTGGCCCCAACCAGATCATTCGTATCTTCCTTCAACGAATTATCCACCAACCGGGACTGCCGTGCGTTCAAGCGTGATGGCGGAACTATTCGAGGTTTAATCTACCAACGTTGTCGTCAATGCATTCGATATTTCTTTCGCGTGAAATTGTTAATAAAGTTTTCACAATTTGACGCGCCTGTATATTTGTCTGTGCAACTTGCTATGATATATACGTATGCAAAAATATATACGTACAAAGTAGCTTTGATAATAAATAAATCAAAGTTATAGTGTGTCGTAAAAAAAACGACATTTTCACGAATTAAAAGATGCAGCTAATTTCGTATCCATTACCTATTACAATTAAATATTTCTATACTTATATAATTAAAATATGAAATACGTAAGTAGTATCTAAAAATATATTTGAAAATATTATAATTATTTTTTAAGCGAAATCTAAGAGTTTAAATTAATTATTTATTTCGTCTTCTGAAAGAAAAAGAGAAAGAGACCTATTTTATATTTTTTGCTTTATCTTATTGTTTTTCTCGAATCAAAGGATAGCAGATGTTTTACATTGTTTGAAACATTCGCCAGTTTTATAAACCGGGACTGATTTGCAATCGCTAGAATGCACCGTGTCGTCGAGCAGAATTCGAGAAGTCGCGCGTGCACGACTCGCAGAGTCGAGTGGCGATCGACGGGCAAGAGAAGGGACGTTTATTAACGTCGATAATGGGGCGGTGTGCACTTAGCTAAACGCTTTAAAAACTACGCGGGTATTGTTGTATGAACTTACGCAGCCGCGACAATGCCGCGCATTATTGCGATCTCGTGGCATTGTAGCGGGCGTATCGGTAGTTTACTTTCAATCGTCGCTTGCCAAGGGGGAAAGGATCGTCAAACGCAGCCAGTAAGAATAACAGTAAGAGCGAAAAAACAAAGGATACCGGAGAGAGAGAGGAGAGGGGGAGGGGGAGAGGGGGAACAATTTCGGAACAAACCAAGAGGAAGAAGGACGTCGAGAGAGAAAGTGATTCTCTCTTTTTCCTCTCTCCTTCTCTCGAAAGTTTCTGTTACCCACGTGTCCTCCTAACTCCACGAGAGTCACTCGAACGAAAGAAGTAAAAAATAAAAAAGAGAAAGAAAAACACTTTGCAAGAGGAGACTCTTGACTTGGAACTACTACCTCTCTTATGACCACGTGGGGAGGACTATTGCGGGATCAGATTCATGCATCGCAGGGTCGCGACTCTCGATAACAATCGAAGGAAACAATGCTACACTTACGTGATGGAGAACGCGTAGGTAAACGGTGCGCGCAGTTCACTCGTGCGTGCCACGCAACCGATTGTGCCGATCGAGACCGGAAGAGAGGCACGTTCTCTTCTTCAATGGCGAACACAGTGGCGAACGCGAAATGGCAAACGCAAAATGGCCAACATTTCAGATGCGAGCTTCGTCGAGGCGTGATTAACGCGGCACGTTTCGTTGCTCCGAGAGAGAAGAGAAACGTTTTACGGCTTGTGCGACGAGAGACCGGGCTCTCGAAACTCGGCAATGAACGATCAATGCACGCGTAAACACCTTGTGCTAATTCAATCTTAAAGCTGCTCACTGTTTTTTTAAAAGGATTCTTTTATGTCGAGTAAAGAATGATCTTTCAAAAGAAATTTCTTTTTCTAAATATTTTCAATATTAAACGAAAATTTGTTCACTCTTTTCATTTTATGTATATATCTTGCAAAATTTAATAAAAAGAAAAAATGAATAGCTTAATCAGATATAATATTAATAGAAAATTTTATTTGTAACACAAAATTTATTTTATAACAGGAAATTTTATTTTAGTTATACAATTGAGGACAATTTTTTAAATAAAAATTGCCTTATGTGAATAAATTGCATGATTAAAATAAAACTTTTGTAAATTGTAATAAAGTTCCTCTTTTTTAAAATGCTTTTCTTATTGGCTTTTTTCTTGTATTATATGTAACAAATAAATTCTTGATACAATTGGCCTTTAGAATTAATCACGTTATCGACTACAATATCTTTGCCATATAATCTTTCAAGTTAGTTTTGCATAGAAGATAACAATACCGAAGCTGGTTTGACTAAACGTTAAGCTGGTAAACGACCGGTTAAGATTGAAGGCACGAGAGTGGAGGGAGGAAGCCTTGGATGGAAGAGACCAGATGTACTCCGCGTCGAATGGCGTCAGAATGGCAGTGATGATACAGATGTTACGCGCGCGTGATGCTCGTTCAAGCGAATAAGAGTCAACGTCGGTGCGGAAAGTCCGACGGCCATTATTATTAGGGGCCCGGCTAATAATGCGTAATGCCGACCGCGGCCGTCCTTTTTTTCATGCATTTTTATTAGCGTTCCTACTCACCCCACGATATAATGTCGTATTTCCCCTCGCTATGTCTGGGACGCCATAGGTGCGCGGTGCACGCGAAGGCAGAAGTGAACGGATCCGGGCACCACCCGTTCCGGTGTGACACTTCGCACCCCTCGGGATGACGATTATCGTTTTTAACCCGACTAGAAAAGCCAGTCGGTGACAATGGCCGGCCATGATGCGTTAGCAACGGCCATCCAGATGTCGTAAAAATGGCGCGAGGGGGGCGGGAATGGTGGGACCTAAGAAGACATAGGGAGGAACGCGAGGTATAGCAAGTCGAGGATACGTACTCGTTAAAAATGATGACAGCGCATAAACTAAACAAAACTATAATTGTACATACACTGAGAAAAAAATGCTGTTGATTCAATTAAAGTCTATATTACGAGATGTCACTAACATAAGTGATTAACTCATGCGTATATTTTATTGACATAAATGCTTGATTATTGAAATAATAATTTTGTGTCAATAAAAATATACATGAATTAATCACTTATGTTAGTGACAGCTAATCAACAGTATTTTTTTCTCAGTGTAACTATGACAAATAAATATCGAATTTTTCAACATGGCTCTTTATTCAGTTAATCATACTTTGTTAATATCTCCATAATTCAAATAATACATTTTTAAATAAAAAATTAATAATTTACGAAAGTATTAATAATTAATAATTTATGAAAACATGAATAATTAATAATTTATGAAAATTAATTTTAAATCATTGCAAAATTATAATATTACTTCAGAAACGGCGGTCAAAGAGTGCTAATTATTTTATTTCACTTTAATTACAGTTAGCTTGTCAAGTTGAGCGAAAACAGAATTTAATAATCGAGAAATTCGATAAAAATCACAATCTCACTGATATTGGTACAACAGATTCAAAAAGGATCACGAGAAAAATTTTTAGGAGGGATGTTTCGGGACACAGTAGTATAAGTGCATAGCGAAGGGTAAGAGAGGGCCCTCTCGTTGCGAAATTGCTATCCTATCGCTCGAGAGCGGATAGGAATAAGGGGTATAATCCGCTTCGACCTAGTGCCTAATCCTACGAACAAATTTATTGGATTCTCCGTCCCTTAAAGCCGAATATGCATCGAACTTTCGAAACGCGTACTTGTCGGAAATGTATTTCGCGGATTAGGGATTTGTGCTGCCTTTCGATCGAACCGCTAAATGTTGTGTAACAACGAACATTACATTATTCGTAGAAACGTAAGAACGCAAAGTACATGAAACCCATAATATCAAAATATAATTTCGACGTATACCTGAAAAATATGGATAATCCTGAATAATGTAAGTATATATTATATTCACATTATTGTAATTGTCAGACAAATTTTATGATCACCGTAGAGATGAACACGCGCCCTAGATTTGTAATGGACCTCAAATTGTGATACTCCAAAGTTAATAGGGCGAGCGTCGCAGGTGAACTTCCATCATTCGATTCATTTGCCCGATGTCGTCGCGATTAACAGCGTCGAATAATTCGATATAGGACCGTGACAACGGTCGTGTAAAGTTGTATTCAAAGGGTTAACACATTCACCGGCTCGTCGATGACGCGTTTCCGCGCGAGGAACAACGGCGGACGAGTTCCGGGCAGAACAAGCGCTCTCCAGCCGTGTTAAATGGCCGGAAAGAAACGAGGTGTCGACCCCGGGCTGGATTAAAGGCTAAGCTGTGGAATATGGACCGTGCTGGTATACACGAGGCTGCCAGCACGCGTGTACGAGATATAGACACCGGTAGCCAGTGGTACGTGAACGCGAAGGGGTTGCACGCGTGTCCGACGCATACTCATTTGCATGTGCACTGATTTAATACACCCACATTCGCCCGACCCGTTGACCGATACAGCATCGATATAATAATGTGATAACGGCTTTCAAAGCAGAGAGCGGAAAGAAAATTTTAGAAATTTCATTTATTATTTATTAATTAATAATAATTAACTTACTAATTATCATTGTACTCGAAAACTCGGCTTATTACTGTTCAAACCATAGCTACACAGAAGTGATAAAAAATTATACACGAATAGAAAAACTATTCTATCAAATTTAATGACCTTTATTCTCAACTTTTTAATTAAGCCTTCAATGAATAATTCAAGTTTCTTTAATACATATACACAATATAATTTGTATAAAATAATAATTAAATATTTGTAATTTTACTCAATAATCTAAATGTTAATGTATACTAGTATAATATAGCATAAAGCTCTCAAAAAGACAATAATCTATAAGATGAGCGATGATAAAACTATATGAGGCATACAGGCTTCACTTTGATTCGCGGAAAACGCATCGAAGGGTTAAACACACAACAGCAATGTGAATAGCACAGACCGGAGAGATGCCACGGACAAACGCGGAGGCGGACACACGGAAAGAAGTTCGAGAATCGATCAAGCGAGCGGGCAGACGCTGCGGGATCTACAGAGAAGGCACGTAAAACCAAGCAAAGAGAAGCGCGGGCGATGCAGAAAGGAAAATATTGGAAACTCCATTAGCGGCGGTGCACCCAGCCGTACACCGGAATACATAAGCAGCTCCTATAGAGAGCGAGAGGGAGGCAGATGAAGAGAACACGGTGGAAAAACGGTGGTGCAGCTATGGGGATTATTACGCGATTCATTTGTAACACTCCCTCCCCGTTTCCAGCAGTTACCACTGTATCTCTCCCTTTCTTCGGGGTCTCTTCCTTTATGATCTTTTCTCAGTTTCGCTTAGACGCGTATTCGACGGAATGCCGAATCTGCCAAATCTTCTTTGCTTCCGGTAGTTTTCTCCGTTTTACTTTTCTTTCTACTGCATTTTATTTATTCTTTTTGTTAAATTTTCTTGTGTGTATAATTTAATTAAATATCCGTTTAAAATTTAGTTCTGTTAAATATTTTGGTAAAATAGTGACTTTCACTTTATTTAACTTTTTCTTGTCTTCGTCAAACAATTTAAACAAACTTTTCACTTTTTGAGTTCGTATTTAACAAAAATGTTGAAATAATAAAAAAAAAATTAATTTCAAGCCTAAAAAATACATTTAACCTAATTTTATGAAATGTTTATCTCGGAAAAACGCAGGAAATAAATCATAAGACTCTCACGAGTATCGTGTGCGAAAAATAAAAACGCAAATTACCACGGCGAAAGATTTCATAATAAGGTAGCTACGTCAAATATTGCGAAATTGCGTCTCATCTTGTCACACATATTTTCTAGGGTTGTTATAACGGGCGGTCGGGCGGCACGTTAATTTACTTTTTCTTAATTCGACGCGGAACAACGAATCGCCAGCCACTAAACGCCGTGAAATCGCTCGACGATAACACGGATCTCGCGGCGCACGGAACTCGCGCGATTATTTCCGGCCTCTTGAGCCGCGATGTACTTTTGCAAGTTTCGCCTCTTCGAGACTTCCACACCCTCCTCCTCGTCCTCCTTCTCCTATTCAACCGATCTTGCACCCCGTCTTCCTCCTTTCCTCCTCTTTGCTCCACTTCCCTCCGCTGCGCGATGCGGTTAAGCTCCGTTTACGCACGGCGCGTCGCAGTTCCTCTCTTCCCGATTTCCACGAAGCTTTTCTCGAATCACGGAACATCGTGGCTAAGCCAGTTACCCCCGATTCGCGCCCCCGGTTTGCAACTATTCGAACGCGGATGTGACATGAGATACTTGCTAACCAAAAGAAAAGTAATGCACTCCCGGTAGTTATAAATAAGGGAATATTTATTCGTCAAAAATGCCGAATGAAATGTATTTATTACATATAATTCATACATTTTAATTACGAATCATTATTATATTCATACTGTTTTGTTATTAGAAATTATGTTCTTATATCAGTTTTTACTTTCAGTCATTGAAGAAATTAAATAGTCGCTTGTCATAAAAAAATTCGGTACTTTTTACGTAAATTTTAATAACGTTTTCCCATAAATATGAAATAAAGATAAATATACATTTTAAGACAATGATTATTATATTAGAATAGTTTTTTGAGCAGACTTGCTGTAAACTTATAATGCAGAACTGAAGGATATACTTAAACCAGCCGTTAAAAACAAATAGATGTAAAGAAAAAGAAAGTTCGCTCTTTGGTAAAAATATCTATTCTACGTAAAGAGGTTTTCATCCAGGCTTTAGTGCGACACGTGGAAGATGCTGTCGTTCTTCTTTTATCGGCGATGTAAGAACGGAAGGTACCATGATAGAGAGCGATTAAATGAGCGAAGGGTTGAACTTCGAGGCGCGCTAATGCTTCGGGCAAACTCCGTGACGCCTGTGCACAGTTGGTTAAACCGGCAAACATTGACTGACTTTCACGCATTTCGCGTTAATTCGACGATGTCGGAGGTGTCTCTTCGTTACTAGCAGTATCAGTTGTGCAAGTATCTATCTACTGTAAGCAACGGATGCTTAGACTTGTGTTTTAAATAAGCCATATTACTAGTTGAATCTCGCACTTATATTGTACTTTTACGTGATAAATCTTAAGGAAAAATACAATATTTAATCGGCTTATACACATTTCGTATAAGATTTGGAAACGTTACAAAATTATATTTACTGCAATATATAGTTTGTGGCCAATGAATTTATAAATAGTGCTATATGAAGAAAATTTATAATGCAACTGCATATTCCTTGTGTTGTTTTATGACAACGTCGATAATGAATAAAATATAATATAACAAATTAATGTCATAAAAATCATCTAGAAGTAATTTTAGTTTCCTTTTATAGTTACAAAAATCTTAATTCTAAAATTTCTATAATAATAATGTGATAAATATCAACCGTACAGATCGCCATTTTGCGCTTCTTGCAAATTTATGGGAACAGATATATGGGAACGAAATTACGCTTAATCCAGCTGACGCGAAGGCTCAGAATCGAAGCCGTCTTATTGTTAACCGGTGTGGCCGCGAACGATCTCGCGTCGATGCTATAAGTCGCGCACTACAAGTGACCGGAATGTAAATCAAAAGCGCTTTCGAAACTTCTCCCCAATGACTGAAACCGGCGCGGTGGTGGCAGGCGAAGGCCTTAATTCGTTTACGACTTGCAAAACGAGCCTTCTGGGAGCGCGCAACTGGTAGCCAAACAGTTAGCACACCGTCACGCACCCCCGTGGCATGTCCCAAGGGTGCTGCTGACGAAATAAAATCCCGCGGCAAGTAAAACCGCCGCGGTTTAGCTCTGACAATCTTGATGGATTGATAATGAGAAATTTATAGCTTCAAAGGGCATAAGCGGAACCGTTCAAAGTCTATTATAATGCGTAATTGAAACAACTTTCCGTGATATTTACACAAATTTTACTGTTTTTACAGCTATTTATTACTGGTTATAAACTCTTAAGAAGCAAACAAATTATATTGAGATCTCTGTATATCCTATTTAGGTATTTGATTATTATTCTTAATTAATTACTAGTAAATAATAAGTTAACTAGATTGCTATAGTATAAATAAAGGTAAATAAAAATAGAGAAAGGTTAGATACGGTTAAGGTTAGATCTTGGTGCTTAATAATGTTTATAATGCAAATTTTTAAATATCTTCAGTTATCTAAACTGCGTGCCGAATATTATCGGATTTGAAATGCAATCACAAACTAAAGGTAAAATAATAACACAAATTAAATTTGTTAATTTAATAATGATACTAATAAGTATCTTAAAGCACTGAAAAGAATTTATTAAAAAAAAATACTTATTTGAATTATTAAAGTTAGTTAATCCAACTTTACTTTTTTATTTATCTTATATAAAAAATAAAGTTGAAAATTGAATAAATGAAAAAATATAATAATCAATAAATAAGGATTAGTAGACGCACATTGTGCATCAAGTAGATTTATGTTAGGTAGATCATCGATAAATTCGTCATCGAAAAAGGAAGATATTCGTTTAGATTCGCTCGCAAGTCCTTCGAACACGTAATCGTCCAGATAGGACACGCAGATTGCGTGCAGATTGGCTCATTTATTTCCTCGGAGACATATCGTGGATTAAAAAAGAATCTATGTCATTGTAAGCCGATGCGAACGTAACAGACATCGTGTCTGATTACAACACTTTTATAGTGGACTCGTGAGAAATCTTGTTATGTTTTTAGGTCTGGCTTTCTAGGAAAGGATTCTATAGGAGAGAGCGCAGAACTTTGGAAAGATGGACTCAAGACTACACAATTAGTTTCTTTTGTAGAATAATATTCTGGCTTTCATATTAATGCATCTCTCTATTTTTCACATCGTAAATTCTACAACTATTAAACTCTAAGAAATATTCATGTAATAATTAACAAATTCAGTTACATTTATTAATCTCGCTCCTAATATTCTTTGATTACTAGATTATTAAAGACATTTATAAATAAATATTAACTATCAGTACCTAATTAATAACTAAATATAATATTTTAAATTAGTTAATTTAATTTTGAGGTTATTGTAGATCTAAAAAAAACTCTAAAATATACAATTTACCCCAATCATAAATAATATTGTAAAAAATTTCAGAAAAGATGAACGTATTTTTACGCTCGCTATATATTTTTTCCATCGCGTTGTTCTCACCGTTGTTGATTCATTTTAAATGTGGAGCATTTCAGCACGCCTGCAACCCGATGATCGCTCCCTATCTGTTTGCCGATGATCGATGTAAAATTGCAATGGAAACAAGACCGCGCGCTACAACGAACGGTGTTGTTTCGCGTTCCCTGGAGGGATCTGATTGCAAACGAATGTGGCGGGGTTACGGTCTCCCTTCATAGACGATTAATCCAGTTTACTCGCAGACGTTACCTCGGCATGGGGTTCTTGTAAGCCGAGAATCCGCACAAACGTCCCTCCCGCGCTTAAATATATTCAATTACGGAACTCAAACCTCCGCGCGGCATCTTCTTTCTTCCTCCCCCCTCTTTCTTTCCACTCTCCCATGTCTTTCTATCTTCATACACCCGTGTAACCAAAGTCGACTTTTCAACTGCTATTTCGACACTTTTTAAGAACACGAATTTGCGTGCTGGGAATCTCTTCGGTAAATTGCTCGGCGATTTACGAGTTCATCTCGTTAAAATATGCGCTCTCTTATTATTGGATGATCATAAAACGCGCCAATTGCATTTATTATCAATATTAATTGTAGAGAGAAAATTTTACTGCAATATATTTATAATATATATTTTATATATATACATTTAATATTTAATTATATTATATATATTTAATATATTTATATTATATATATTTAATATATTTAATATATTTAGGGCTAAGAACCAACTCAGGATAACATTTGAGTAACACTATTATTGTAAGCATTATCAAAACGTAAAGACGTTTCGATCCCTATTGGGTCCTCCTCAATGTTAAAAAATAAAATTAAAATGTTACATGTAACTACGCAAAATGTTCAAAATAACAAAAAAGGAAGGAGGAATTCAAAGTTATTACTTTAAATTTCAATGGGCCATTTTATTATAAATTTGAGATGAAGCTCACGGTATCATAGACTACATACGATTATGTGACATCTGGAATATATAATATGAACTACAAGTTCCGAGGGAAACCGACTGAAGCTAGGTCGTTTTATGCTATAATTATCAGTACCAACATGCGAATATTTATGCGCCTTTTTGTTATTTTGAACATCTTGCGTAGTTGTAACATTTTATTCTATTTTTTAACATTGAGAAGGACCCGATAGGGGTCAAAATGTCTGTACGTTTTGATATTGCTTACAATAATATTGTTACTCAAATGTTATCCTGAGTTGGTTCTTAGCCCTATATTGTATTGTTTAATTTTATAATTATTGGAACCGTTATTATTTATGGAATTTTAAATATAAGATATCCGTACACAATACAACGGACGACGACGCTTTAAACCAAGCTTCAAAGTAAGATAGTCGTATATGAACGACTGAATTTTAATGAATATGTATATGTATATGTGATGTACATATATATGTGATCGAATAATGTTCTGTACACAACACACATGCTGTAGTCTGCGTCGATTGCACTTCGAATAATGTAAGAGAAATGAGATCGCTTCTTCTAATAGACTTGTATGAGAATTCCACAAAGCACGTTTTACACCTTGAAAAGCTTTATGAAAGATACGTATGTTGAGATAACGCATTCGATAGAGTGTATGTTATCATATATATTTCTAAAAATGTACTGTCAACACTATATAGGTATACACGATAATCATCGAGAGACAGAATCAAAGCTTGCGAAAGTTCTCGGCGCAAAAAGTCAGAAGATCGCGATTCCGCGATATTTCCCAGTGTTTTCCACTGTCGTGCCGTCAGGGTTAGATGATAGAGCAAGAATAGAAAAGAACATAGGATACAGCAAGAGCAACAAGAGAGAGAGGAGAACAGAGGGAGAGAAAGAGCCAAAAAGAGGGAAAAAGAGATCGAGAGAGAAAAGGGTCACGATAGAGAGAGAGAGAGAGAGAGAGAGAGAGAGAGAGAATGCAGAGCGAGAGAGGAAAAGAGAGTTAAGCCTGCAGGCTGCAGACAGAGGTACCAGAACAGCGGCGGGCAGCAGCGGCGAG